>NC_133579.1:68511687-68514187 GCF_964106895.1 Numenius arquata | reverse complement strand
TTGGGCCCATAGGACATCGTTCTTACCCAATTCAGACTGGTTACCTTTCTACCACACGCAGTGAATGGCAGTCTGGCAATGGAAAGATGGGGCCAGGAGAAGGAATATCCAATCCCTAACAAATTTGCAGCTCTAAAGATACTTAGCAATCATCTAAAGATGTTTTCTCCATATGTAGATTGCATTTAATTAATGACCTGAGGCATTCATTTTTTTTCCCCTCAGAAGATGCGCAGATCAAGCTGTAACATTGCAAGGAGCTCTGCATTACTGCATCATGAGTGTGCTTCAGCCTGGAGGCCATAATTTTAGGGGTGACCTCGTAATTTTGTTTTCATGCCCTTTCAGTTCTCAGCTGTCCTATTCTGAGCGTTGCATGCCAATTATAGAGGGGAGAGGATCAGACATATCATAGCTGAGTCCATTAGAAACTCTGTGAATTTCTACGCTTAAAAGGAAACTATGCAAAATAACCTATGAAAAATAAACAAAACAAACACTTTCCTTCCTTTGCAAAAATGTTCAGACATCGTGTTTGCGTGGTAATGGGAAAGAAAAGCGTTGGTGAGGCACACATTGCTCTTCATGCCACATCTTTACCAGAAGACTGAGCAATACAAAAAGAGTTTAAACAATATTCTGTCAAAGATATGATATCACATGTTTTCTTGGGTATTTTGCAGTGTTCACTTTCCCCTTTTCTAAGCAATGCATTCCACAGTGGCAACACCTTCTAAGGGCTCAGTTACAAAAAATGGACTGTGACACAGTATATTAATACACCTCAGTTCTCTTCAGTGTTCTGGTCAAGGCAGAATATAAAAAGAAGGGTAAGGAGAGAAATTGGACACCAAACGACCATTGGAAGTAAAGGAATGGGCTGAACTATCACAGCATGGGATGAATCCTCATTCAGGCTCTGACAGGATGAAATCTCTGGGCTGAAGTTATTTCAGTCATTCGGTTAAAGTAAAATTTGAACCTTAATATACTCTGGCTCCAGGGAGACCAAGGGCTGGTAGAAGTTCATATTCTATCCACTGCCACACATATATTCTCTATGTGTATCCCCCTCTCCCTTGTTTTGTATATCAAGACCTCATTGATTTAATTGTTCATCAGTTTAATAGCAAAGACATTACCATGTCTAAACAGTAAGGAGTCAAGTTTGCACTTAAAGGCTAAAATGTAAACAGGTTTATTTAAATCTAAATATGAAGAATTACCTTATAAAACAAACTTTTATTTCAACCAAATATATCTTATATTTTCTGAATTGTGATTACTAGTTTAGCTCTTGGATGACTGGTCATGATCTAAACAATTGCTTGTCCCATTTTCCTTGCAAGGTACATAAAATGCATTGACTTTATATAGGAAGCAAGTTATAGGAACAGTTATCTGAAAATTGGAAACATGGGAGTTTCTTTCTCTCCTACTTGCCAGAGTTATCCTTGGGATGCCACAGAATCTGTGCAAGCACA
The DNA here is from genome assembly GCF_964106895.1 of Numenius arquata. Lineage (NCBI taxonomy): Eukaryota > Metazoa > Chordata > Aves > Charadriiformes > Scolopacidae > Numenius > Numenius arquata. The sequence continues at coordinate 68,512,703 of NC_133579.1, read as the reverse complement.
CGGGAAAAAGAGTTTAAGTTCAATGGATGGTCTCCTACTATGATATTTATTCTGGACCATAAATTGACGGAATTAGAAGGCGCATTTTAAGTCCCTATGGATAACTGTTATTTCTGCCATTTATTCTTTTTTGACTAATTCACAGGAGTCACATCAAACCGACTTCTTTTCCTAGTAATACCTTAATAAGCACCATGAACACTCGTGCTCAGATTTTGTGGCCTAATAATGCTGAGAGTTACTGCAATAGGTCTACCAAAGTAAGGAAGTCCAACAGGAGAAACAGGATGAAAAACACAAATCCTTCTGGTTTATACAAATACAAGGGCATTCACATAGAAACAAACCACAACAGCAGCTTTGAGAGCGTCACGTGCGCATCCCAACCAGCACAAGGCAATATAGAAAAGACTTAGTTATTTTTCATTCTATTGGGCAAACTTCAGAAGCTTTAGAAACATATCCCAAGATATTTATCTTAAGTTTATTTCAGGTGCAGTTGGATTACAACTGAAGTCTCGTAAAATGAAGGCTCTTTTGCTAATACAGTGCAGGGCAGCTCCGTGCATCCCAGGATTGCTGAGTTATCTCCTGGGGGCCCTTAAGCAGAAGCCTGCACTCTGCCTAAAGTGATGGACCTGGCATCTCACCTAGGCTAAGGACACTTTTTGCCGTGTCATCTAGGCACTCTAAAGTATCTAGGCAGTTCAGCCCAGTCAGCTCTTGGTTTTTTGCAGTGTGACTGGCCGTGACACAGGTGTGCTATTTGCGGTTGGAAGAAAGGCACTTCAGTCATTCTCCCTCTTCTGACACTGACGTGGCTGCTTTCCTCAACCAGTCACTTTTTCTCTCTCTGAAGTTTTCAGTATTTTGAAAAGAAGTATGGCATGTCCTTTGGGTGGCTAAGGACGCATTAACTGATTTGCGTCACGTTTAAAATGTTACAATAATTTCCAGAATAATTTTCTTTGTTCCAGTTCTTCTGTCAATATCATAAGAATATTTTAGATTAGTTT
>NC_133579.1:68446687-68506687 GCF_964106895.1 Numenius arquata | reverse complement strand
GATTTTCCCAGATTTTTCTCTGTAACACAACTTGGCTTTTTGGGGAGTGCTGTATTCACAGAAAATAAAGGCACTAGTAAGACATACTAAAATAGTTTAAATAAAGCCTGTTCTAATAAACAAATCCAATTAAATGCAGCATTGGAATTTGAGAGAAATTTTTACGATAAATTCATTTCTTGAAAATAATACTGTCTGGATTTCAAAAAAATTCAGACTTGGGATTTTCAGAAGTGCTCCACCCTAATTTTAAACTTGGTGTAAACTTCTCATTAGTTGCAGTGAGAGCAGACGTAAGTTAACACAGAAAAGTTGTGGAAATACAGGACTTAGTACCCAAAACAGCATGCAGTTTAGAAAGTGGGATAGGGTAGTCATGGGGGGAACCCTTGAATGTGCCTGACTGAGCATGACCTGCCTGCTGCCCCTCAAAACATCTCCATTATGTTAATTATCTAACAGGGTACATGTGTGTATATGTGTTCATATAGACATTTATGCAATGGAGTTTCATCTTTGTATTAAGGAGTTATCTCCTGCCCTTGCATTTTTTAAAAATCTGGATACTTACAGTGTTAGTGGAACAACAACTTTCCTATGGACAACAGTGACATGCAAATAATATTTCGTTGTCTGCAAACATCTTGCTTCTTCTCTGGACTGTAATTCATGTTCTACTTTGACAATTCCCAATTAGACAATTTAAACAAAAATTACAATTGCAGCAAATAATAATAATGAGATAACTATGCTTTCATCTTCTGCCTTGCAGGTCACCACCTCATACATAAGTCTTTGGTGCACTTAAGAGATACCCACTGGCTGGTGCAATGAATCAAAGATAACTTAAGAAAGAGTATGCGTTTCAGATGAGTTTCACGTGAATTAAACTATTTTGTCATGGAATTCTTAATTCAAAGGTTTTGTTCTAGAAACATATATATATAAAATGTTTTTATATATATATATATTTACTACAGATTTTGTTACATATGCATTTCACTAGGTATAGTGAAAACTAAAAGCTTTCAGAGAAATATCATTACTATAAATAAGTTACTACAGTAGGTGTGCAAAAGAGTTTTTACTTTAAAAAGTCTCCATTATTTAGTACTTCTAAAATATAGTGTTCTCCTCATCCAGATTAAAATTATTATATTGGTTTCATAGGTTCAAAAGGCAGTCTAGTGCTCTGAAACACAACAGAGATGCTCTGAAGAAGTGTGCCGTGCACATGTTTATGCATAAGCCACATGTTTCTCAGAAACTTGGGGATGACTGTGCCACTGCTGAATGAAAGAACTGGGGTCATCAGCCAGAAGGAGAGGAATCACATCCATCAGTAGGAGCTATATGGAGGGTGTGTGCATAAGCCCTGCCAGCAGCCACTGAGACAAAGTAAGAGATAAAACTGCAAGTCTGAGTTTGCAAAAACAGTGGGGTAAAAGGAGAGTGCACCAGAAAACAAACTGACTGGAAATTTTTCCTGCACCTTTGTAAAGAAAATTGCACCTTTCAAAGGCAAAGCTGACGTTTCATACATTGTCCTCCACAATAAATGTGCATGACACAACACACAGAAAACATACAGGTTTTTTCTCTATCTGCATGGTATTTCCAGTCTGGATAGAGGAAAACACAAAGGAGGACATAAGCACACATAGCAAGTGAATGATTTGCCATATTGCCAAAAATGTTTGGGTTTCAAAATATAGTTGAGGGAGAAAGATACTTATTTTTTTTCAGCAAGTCAGACAGTATCACAAAAACCATAGCAAACCACAGTTTTGGAGAATGTTCCATAATCTCAGACTACAGAAAAGTGAAACAAGACTACGAAGTGTAACAAAAGTACAAACTAATATACCCATTTTATCCTCACATGTCAAAATTCTTTTTTTTTTCCTCCCCTAAGCAGCTTTTTCACTGGTTCACTCCCAATTACTGCAAAAAAATATAATGAATGAGAAGTAAAATGCACAGGGTCATACTGAACATCAGCACTTGCTTAAACAAAAGTACAAGAACTTCTGTGGTAGAATTTATGGAGTTTGTAAATTTGGGTTCTAGGACTTAACAGCTGATCTATTACTTTTCTGATATCAGAAAACGCAAAAGCTAATGTCTTTAAAAAAAAGTAATAGCCTAGATAATAAGATGAAAACAAACTTCTGAGAAATTCATGATTTTTTACTTTCTTGCTGGCACAAAAAGCAGGATTATACTGATCAACACATGGAGGGAATACAACGTGCATAAGAATTCAGTGTCATTTTTAGGAGCTTGTGCCATCAGAATTACATCAGATTACTGCAAGGCCTAAATCAATAATACAAGGAAACACAAGCAAAGGTTTTTTCACCCCTGGTCCATGCCACCCCATGTGGTTGCATGCACTAGATGTGACATTGGATTGCAACAGGAAGAGGAGTATCTACAACATGAATATTCCCATTGTTAACTATGGGCTAGTTAATTATAATATTTAGGAGGTACAAGGACTGTTTAGAGGTGCAAAAAGAGGTGTGAGAAATACACATTATGGCAGAGCATAATGCAAAGCAATTCTTTCCAACGAGGACTGAGGTACAGAATCTTGCAAGGGCCCTTCTTGAAGTGGCACAGCTCCCTTTACGCAGGTCACAGAGCAAGAGGTCAAGCTCATCCTTAAAGTTTGGAGAGCTGCCTACTAAGCTGAAGCTGCACTACTGCTACCACAGATTCCATTTCCAACAATACTTCAATTCGAATTAGGCACGCTCCTGGGGAATGTGACGTAAAAGGGTTCAGTTGAACAATAATGAGATCTGTTTTCCTGAAATCACACCAAAAAACCCCCTTTAATCATCTCCCTACTCATCATTTTGAATATTTAATCTGCACGAAAATCAAGGAACAAGATTATTTTTTCCCCATGGACAAATGATGGAAGTAATTTCCATAGCTATGAGCTTCATATTAGTAATTGTAAAACTATAAGCAAGATTGCTGAAAGATTCTGAAGTCTACCCAGGTAGAGTCTAATATCATGCAGAAAAACATGTATACCACATGTAGACAATATCTCCTAGGGATTGTTGTTACACTTTCTTTAAATGCTCAAGTGTTTACTGAGTCATAAAGCAAGAAAAAGCAATAGAGACTCTGTGTCTCAAGGCAAAGAAGGGAAAAAGGGCACTTTGGTTAATTGCACCAGTAGGAAAATCACTTCAGTAGTTGCTTTCTATAGGCAGCTACTGTTGGCCACTGGCCGAGGCAGAGAATATCAATCCAGCATAGCTGGTTGCCCTAACTACCAGGATCTTTGATAAGAGAAAGGAAGGTACAGGATCCTGTAGAAGCACATTGAAGATTGAAAATTTTCCAGGAAGAGTATTTAGTGACTTCAACCTAATTGAAAACTGAGGGAAGAAACAAGCCGTAATCTTACTAAACATGGTCTTATTTTTCTCTTCACCATCATAACTCAAATAATCCACACCTAAACAGTAGACATGGAGAGAGAGGTAGCAATAGACCTCAGGTATGAATCCACACAGTGTATTCATCACAGGCCCAACTTAGTCTCTATACTTCTTTCTTTCTGGTCTCCTAACCCAAACTGTGGGCTGCAATCAATTTAACTCTCCTTTGAAATGATGCAGGGAACAGAGATATTTAGATAAGACAGGTTTCATCATTTTACATGCTTATGACCTGTTTTTTCCAAACTAAAAAAACTCACACAGAATTTTAAATCTTTTCCTTTCTGCAATGTGCCTAATCAATTACCGTATACTCAGTGAAGTCTCTGGATCTTCCATTCCATCCTAACAGGCAAGCTACTGTCTCTAAATAAGTATTATTAAAAAATGAAATGTAATCTCTCCAATTTGTATTCCACAGTTCTGAGTATCTAATCCAAATAAAGTTAGCTGCCATGTAACTTTTTTTTTTTTTTCATATACAATTCAATAACTTTAAATGAAAATGTCAAGTGATAATGCCACAGCTTTCTTGGTTCCACTATATCAGGAATACAAAGGAAATTTTATAAGCTCAATGAAGCTTCTGATCAACTACACCTCTAATTGCAGCTGCTAGAACAATCAAGCTAAACATTTTCTACCCAACAAGCAAAAATTTGTTGCTCATGAAAGCAACAAAATATTCATTTAAATTTAATAGGGGGAAAAAAATCTTGTTTGCTAATGATATATTTCCTCCAACTGCTCTGAAATGTTATGCTTTTTAATACAGGTTCCAGTGAAAAGTCACGTATCAAGACACATCAGGTATTAATTTAACTGAAAGATCCTAATAACCAGATCACAAGCTTACTTGCTTTCATTGAGCTGTTCAGGTATAGTTTCCTTCAGAAGTAAAGTATGTTGGTTGCACATATTTTTGAAAGCTTTCCTACCTCCCTCCCTACTGAAATACACAATCTCCCTAACAATCATGTTTTAAAGAGATTGATGCTAAATGTTCAGAAAACCAGTCAGAATATCAAAGCTAGAAAACCGACCAGGGGTGCAGAGGTTGTATGTGTGTGTGAATTTCATGCTTTAATTTTTGAAATGAACAATGAAAACATTGACAGACTTGAAATCAAATTCTTTCTCCTCTTGCAACATTCCTTTTTTGTTTGGCTTAGTCACAGGTAAGCTAAAAAAATATTAAGCTGTTTTGAACACATGAGAATGAATGTTACGCCTGCACTCTTTATCAGGATATTTGTTCTTGGTGAACTATTTCAAAATAACCCTACTCTTTATTACTACATCATTCTCAGATAAAATTGCACTGTTCTGGTTATGAACAGCTTGGAACATATTTTATGCAAAGAACATAGTAGTAGTATTTTGTGCCAATAAACAAGCAGAAAATAATTTTGTAAGTACTTAAAAACAAGAAGGATTTTAGTCAGAATGCGTAAGTGACCAAGTGTTTATCGATGTACATGCAAGTCACCACAGAACCTCTAAATATAAAAATAATCAGGTGCTCTACCCTATGTTCAGTAATGAAAAAGCTGCCAATAACTCCTTCCCTTGGTGGTTGATTTAGTAAAACTTTTATGAAGACAGTAAATTTCATGTTTTAGTATACATGACAGTCACATTCTAGATGTTAAGATGCAAGACAAACAGAAATCAATATTCCCCAACCTGAGCATGAATTTTGTCAACTTCCAATTATTATCTAGCTTGTGGGAAAGATGAAAGAATAATTGAGGTTCCTGGTCTTGATGTCACAGAATGGACAGACAATTTCAATTGTGAAGAGATATAATCCCTGATATAACATGCTAACCTGGCTACATTTGATAAACAGTCTGTAGGCAGTTGCTGAAGTCGGATGCATTTTGTGGACCATGTTTCACATGAAGAAAAACAAACTATATTAGGCCTATATAATTTAAGTGGTAATTTTCCCCTTAATCCTCAGGTGAAGGGAAATGTAATCTTACAGCTATACTATATTTTAGTCTACTTACTATAACAGTATCTCCTTCAGACTATTTTGTATTGCAAAACATCACTTAAAAGAAAACTCAGTAAAGAGCAAACGCATTTACCCCATTTGCAGATATGAAACTAACTTGATTAGTTAACTAGACAGTAAAGAATCAATTTTCTTATAGGAAATGGAAGTTGAGCTTTTTTTTTCTTGATTTGAAGAAGGGTAAGGAAAATCACAACCCGGAAAACATCGGTCACCATCTTTTGATCTGAAGTAAGGGTACTCTGGGTGCCATGACTGAAATGCAATTGTACAAGGATGGCAGGTAATGCTGGTAGACATGCTCAGCATGGGTCACATCCCTTCATTTATTAGCTAGAAGCACTAGAATAAAAATATCAGTAGCGATAGGCCTGTATCCAAATATAGACTCTTGAACCTCAGCTTCCAAGGGACTCTCAATTTTAGATAATCCGTACTGCAGGGGCTGCTGTGCTGGCATAGCCTCCTCTCCACATTATCGTGCTGTGGGTCTTTGAAAGGCATCAAGTCCTCTGTTTCTCTCTTAGCTGCTCTGTTTTTGTCATTGTGTGGTTAATTTTAGAGCAGTTAGAAAGCTGAAAGCAGATTATCAGGAGAAGACAGTTTTGAAGAATTGGCACAATCTCGCTTAGGTGAAGGACATACAGAACTCCCACCTTGTCACTCCCAAAGTGATTCTGCCCCCCTCCATCATTAACATATAAACTCCGTCCCATCTCCTCTGATAATCTCCTTTCAAAGTGACTCTAAACATGCGAACCCACTGATGCTGAACTACAGCCTAACTACTTTTTAATACAGCCAGTTAAGTATGTGCATTTTAAAAGATTTTCAGAAGATTCAGGTGAGTAAAATTTGGTGATGGAGGGGATTCTCTCTGTGAGCTCTCTGATCAAACAACATTAATGCTAATGTAACCAAGACATTTTCAGGAACCCATTATCTTCATGTATTCATTTTTCAAGAAACACATCAACAACCAATGTAGGTATTTTGAGATAGAATATAGCAGGTGTAACCTCAGAAACTGCTTACCCTGATTACCTCAGTTTTGTACCATGCAGTCTATGACAGATCCCAATGCAAAAGAGATACTCATCAGGAATCTGGATACACACATTCAATGTTTTGGTTCAGGAATCAAAGAAAAGCCTTTCTGCATCATACAAAGGCACTGTCTAGACAACTCCAAAGATTACTCTTAAATTCTCCACTGACACACCAAATCTCAAGTTCTTCTGAATCTACTTACACACAGTCCTTTTCAAAAAACATAGAAAAAGACATGTTCTTATATGGTATATAACATCTATATCATAACATTGCAGTAGTTTATAAAACCTGGATGAATTGATAATATACCTTTTTTTTTATTTATTTTAGATTTCTTAGACTGGCTTTTCATAATTTCCTCATGTGAGATTTGATCTGCCAATTTCATTTGGACTGTACTTTTTTTTTTTTAAAGAGATGGTAACAGTATCAAGGGGATAAAATTCCAAAGACTACTTCTAAACTGCATTTGTCTTTGTCAATACCTCCTACTGTCTTCCACAGATACCTTTTTCCTCACCTCTAATTCCAGAAAAAAATCCAGACTGTGAGGAGAAAAAAGCTAAGCCTACGCACCAACCTCTTGTGAGCGTAGCTACCACAGAAGCGTGGTAAGCATCAATTTCTTATCAATGTACATGTACGAGCAGAAATCTCTAACACAGGTTCAGTTATGCTGGGAAGTATGTAGGTTCAGTTACGCCCTTTTCTTGCTGCATTTTATTTCATTTGGGAGACATACACAGCACAAAAAACAGTATTCACCCATCTAAATGAACATACCTTACAAGCACTTTGCTGACACAGAATCCCTTCTTGGGCCATTATTTTCATGCTTTATATGAAATAGAGAAGCTTTCAAAAATAGATAATAACATAAGTACCACCTAGAGTAAAGAATAGTTTATTGGGCAGGGGGGAATGAATGTCTTAATAACACAGTTCCTTCCTTTTCCCTTCTTGTAGCTATGACAGAGATTCAAGCATGTTTCCTGGAAAGAAGAAAGAGACTGTATCTAAAAGAACCAAAACACTATTTGGAAATCTCATGCAAGGGGGAAGACATTCCAAACCAGAAAAAAAAAAAAACAACAACAATATAGAGGAAAACAGGGGAGATTCTACAGTTACAGATGTTCAAATGGGTATTCGGGACTGGCGCAAACTCAATTCTAAAAGAAATAAAGGTAGTGGAGATGAATTCCCTGGATAAAAAACAAACAAAGGAAGCTTTTTCTGAAACACTTGCAAGGTGTGTATACATGAAGTGCCACTGGTTGTATTCAAAAATTAGATTATTCTTAAAAAAAAAAATAATTAAAAAGAAGAGCATTTGATTCCAAACAGAACTTCTTTAACAGATGGATAGGGGAATGGCAGAATAATACAATCCCGTCTGCTGTCTGAGTCCCTGCTGAGAGCTACTTTCAAGCTGATAATACAATTCTATTTGTGGCTAAAATCATGCTGTACTGGCAGTTTAGCTCCTCAGGTTTTTTGCGGGGCAGTCGCGGGGGCTGGGGCGGGGGAAACAGATTCTTTTGTTTTGCTTTTGCTTTATTATTATGAAATATTGCTAAGATGTCAGGTAAAAAAAAAAGTAGAATATGTTGCCTTTTATTTCAAAGTCACTTGAGCTAAAATCTGAATTGAAAGCATCTTCTGAAACCCAGTGCGAGAAATGATGTGAACAGAAGTTTAAGTCCATGCATTTACAGGACAAGCAGGATGGGTAAAATGATGGATTAACATCAACTTCAATACAGTATATATGAATTCTTTAAAAAGAGTATAGGCATAGATGTTATCTAAAAAGGACTGAAACATTCAGTTGTGATGTTCAGAGTTGTTCCTTTTTCAAACACACATAGCAGGTTTGTCTATTAATTAAAAAAAAAAAAAGCCACCAACAAAAAACCAACCAACCAAAACAAACAAACAAAAAAAAACCCACACCAACAGGACTGATATAAAAAGCCAGGGCAGTTGATTTCTGACTTACAGAACAGGAAGTTGTATGTTTTACTGGACATGGATCTGAAGTAAATTATATAGTCAAAAGTTGTCCAAACATAATTTAAACTAATCCAATATTTGGTAAATATGTTAATACAGAGAGAGAGGAGGGAAAAAAATCATATTCACTTTTCATGATGATGTTAAAATAGAAACAATAAAGTTAGACAAAACACCTTGAACCAAGTTGCACCAAGGTACAAATGGCATTTAGTGCTCATTTCCTATATATGGATTCAGTTCAGCTCCATAACTGCTGAGAGATCAGCGTCAATAGTAATTCTAGTTGCAAGCTTACGCTCATCGGCAAAAGTTTGGGTTTTTTCATGAGCTAGACATATAATGAATATATGACATTATAATGACATAATGACAGGACTAGAGGAAATGGTCTGAAGTTGCGGCAGGGGAGGTTTAGGTTAGATATTAGGAAGAATGACTTTACTGAGAGAGTGGTCTGGCACTGGAACAGCCTGCCCAGGGAGGTGGTGGAGTCACCATCCCTGGAGGTATTTAAGGAACATGTAGACATGGCACTTCAGGGCATGCTGTAGTGCCCGAGATTGTTGGTTTAGCGTCTGTTTGTGGGCGGATGTGGTGTGTGGTTGCGGGTGTTTGTTTTGGTTTGGTTTTGGTGTTGGTTTTTGGTTTTGGGTTGGTTTTTTTTTGGTTGGACTCGATCTCAAAGGTCTCTTCCAACCAAGAAGATTCTGTGATTCTGTAAATATATAAATTCTAGAGATAGAAACACCACCACATAAAAACTGAACATGGTCTTTACGATCTCACCAACAGCACTGTCTCTTTTATCTAAGAGGTTGACTTACATGGATATGAAAACATTAACATGGTTTTCAGTTGTTTGTCCAGAACTCCTTTTACCAAAGTAGCAACAATTCACATTATGCGATAACAGTGTTGATTATATAGAAGCTGTTGCTTGCCCAGAAATAGTGCACCAAATAGAATTGCAAATAAATATTTCTTCCAATTTACAGCAATAAAAAAAATAAAAAATAAAAAAATAAAGTATTACAAAAGCAGAAATAGTCTTGGAAGCTATTCTCAAAAATGTGTTTTTAGTCTGAAAACCTAAATCCAGTTACAATCTTCACACACTTTTTAAAAGATCTATTCATATACCAATCAGCTGTGACACGCAACAAGCAGCTGAACTGTTGGGCAGAGATTGACACCAACTGTTAGTTTGCCTCCAGTTTAGCCTGTACCACTTTTAATTCGTTTTGGTAAAACTCTAGGTCCAAGGATTTCAATATTAATGCAGATTTAACCTGTAATAATGATAACAAATATTCAAAATAAATTGAAACCCAAATGTGAAATCTTGTCACTAACCAGCACACTGAGAAGTCTTTTGATACTTTTGCAACTGCGTGGAGATTTTATTCCTCTTAATGGACTTGGCAGAACTGGTCAGGCAGCTCAGCCTCTGATACAACTAGCATTTTTTGACCTATCTTTTATAGTCAGGATCTAGTTCAGACTGGTGAGGAAGAATAGGAAAAAGACTGTACCTGGCCTTCAGGTCAAATGTTCTTTTCTCCTCCATACTGCAATGAATCCATGAATTTAGGAGCCTGGCATTTGACAACAGGGATTCTGCCTGCCTTTTGCATGGGGTCCCATATTTTCAGTTCTCTCTCACCACAGTAAATCTATCTATCTTTTTGGTAATCCGTATTTGGAACTGTTTTCATTTACCTCTTTCTACAAGGAACAGAGAATTTATTACCAAATCCATAGATTTTTAAAGCCAGAAGAGGTTAATAATCTTGCATGACTTGGCCTCCTGTGACTAGGCAGCTCACTGAATTTTGCCCAGTTATTCTCCTATTTAGCCCAACTAAATCATATATTTTAAAAAATCTAGTATTAATTTAAATCCCAAGTGATAGGAAATGGCTGCAATACTTAATTACACTTAAAAGTTTGTAACTTATTTCCACTTCAAGCTTTGGTGACTTTCCCTTCAGACCCTTCCATCTTATTAGGTCTCTGCCTGCCTGGCATAAAAGAGTTTATTGAGATCAGTGTCCAACCACCATTATTCTCACCTTTTCAGATCTCAAGGACTGTACTAAGCCAAAGACTTTATACTCCACTTGGCTCATTTGGAAGAATAAGTGAAACCTGCAATTTCTGTTCCAAATACTTCCCAGAACTTCTTCAATGTGCAGGAATGTTTTTCCATTCCTGCCCTTTCAGAGAGCTGAGAAAGAATTACAAAAAACACTTGAAGATTTGTAAGTGATATTCCCCTATGTTCTCCACCTCCTATCTGGTTATCTACTAAAATCTTCTTATTTCAAGTACAATTACTCCTCCACTTCCTCCTACTTCAGTGGATTCCTCATTCTGTTCTATCAACAGTAAGGGGGAGGGGGGGGGGCAGGAATCACTTTCCTGAGCAATATGCATGCTGCATTCATTTTTTAACATTAAGAATATTTTACATTATTAAAAGCTTGAGTTTGTTTTTCTCCAAAGTATATCCCTTCCCTCCACACTCTTTTTTTTTTGCTCCTCAAATTCAATAGAGATGAAAATAAAATGGTGAAAAAGAGAAGGGAAAAAAAAAAAAGAGAGAAGAAAAAAAGAAGTTCAGTATTTCCAGCTACGTTTTTATACTGAATTTGTTTAAAATAGCTCTGAAATAATGTAGTGGGTTAACCTTGGCTGGCTGCCACATGCCCACCAAACTGCTCTCTCATTCCTGCTCCTTAGCAAAACAGGGCAAGAGAGTAAGATGAAAAAGCTCGTGGGTCGAGATAAGAACAGGGAGATTGCTCACCAATTACTGTCACAGCCAAACCAGACACAACTTGGGGAAGATTAATTTAATTTATTGCCAATTAGAAATAGAGTAGGATAGAGAGAAAACAAAACAAAACAAAAAACACTTTCCCCCCACCCTCCCCTTCTTCCCAGGCTCAGCTTCACTCCTGACTCTTCTACCTTCTCCCCCCACCACAACTGGGCCAGGCAGATGGAGAAGGGGGGGTTGCAGTCAGTTCATAACAACTTTCTCTTTGCTGCTCCTTACTCCTCATACTTTTCCCTGCTCCAGCATGGGGTCCTTCTCATGGGATACAGTCCTTCATGAACTGCTCTAACATGGGTCCTTCCCACAGGCTGCAGTTCCTGCTAGGAGCCTGCTCCCTTCAGGGCACATCCACCTAATCTAACGTAGGGTTCTCCATGTGGTCTGCCATGGGCTTCAGGGAGACAACCTGCTCCATGATCTCTACTCTAACAAATCTCTACTCCGACTCCTGGAGTGCCTCCTCTCCATCCTTCTTCGCTGACCTTGGTGTCTGCAGAGTTGTTTCACTGATTCCTCTCTCACAGCTGCTGTGCAGCATTTTCTACCCTTTCTTAAACATGTTATCACACAGGCACCACCGGTGTCACTGATTTGGCTCACCTTTGGCCAGTGGTGGGTCCACTTTGAAGATGACTGGAGTTGGCTCTGTCCAACACAGGGACAGCCCCTGAAGTCCTCTCGCAGAAGCCACCCCTGCAGCCCCCCCGCTACCAATACCTTAAAATGTAAACAAAATATAATTAACAATGGATTGCAGATTCAGAAAAGGTTTTTGGTCTGCTTTTTTCACTATTTATACTAGCACTACAAAAAAGGAAACTCCTACAAAGAGTCATCAACAGAGCAGGACTTCAAAAAAAGTAACTAACCATTAGTAATGAGATTGATTTTGAGTGAGATAGTAATATAACTAAGGTTTACATGACAATGAACAATTTGGAAGCACTTATGTTATGCAGTCTCCAGTTATGCAGTATGAATTAGTTAGGACTTGGACAATAAATGGGTAGCTTCTTGCTCTCAGTGATTAAAATCACTGTAGAAGTTGATGGACTCTGCTGTGAATGGTTTGGCATACAGTCCTGAAACAGCAAAAAGCAACTGTCATTCTTCAGAACTTTTCCAGGGAATTCACAGCTTTAAAAATTAATATTCCACTTCCACAGCACAGGTAGACCTTTGCATCCTCTGCTGGGTTATGTACATGGTAACATGCTCACAGAGAGAGAACATGCATTTTGTCAGGGGAAAGTGATGCATTTTGGCGTTCCATTCCTAAAGGATAATAAGCTCATAAGTACTGCACAAGTATTCATAGTTTGCAGACCATGCAGGGTGAATCCAGGTTACATTTTAGGAACAACGATATGTTAAATTACAATGGCAAAATTAAAGAGATTGCTCTCAAACCTCAATGATTACCCTTTTTTCAATACATAAGTATGAGGTGGTGTTAATTCTGCCCAAGTTCATAAAAAGACATGCTGTACTAGTCTCTAAGGCGGCACCATCTGCTTACTACTAAACAAGAACACATCTTCTCTTATATGAATTTTTGAGAGGCTAAGGCTTGGAAAGGTAAATTTCTTCCCAACTGAGTCAAGATGCTCAGTCTTATATTAACAAAGAATTTCCTGCTCCATTTCCACTTGTGCCATTTTGAGACAGGCTCACAAAGAACGAAAATGAAAGTCACTATAAACATATGCTCAACTCAGCTGTGGGAATAACCAAGGTGAAATGATGAGAAATGCATAGCATTCTTTCAATGTGCCTTTCAATCTGAAGCTCCTCCTGAAAATAAAATTACTTATTTTAGTGTTTTACATTAACAACAATTCAACTGGAGGCTTGACCCCCTTTTTGGTTTTGTGGGGTTGATTTTTTGGTTTGATGCCCCCATTTGCCCAGGAGGCAGAACAAAGACATCCTATCGAGATGAGTAATTTCAAATAGGCCAGAAACCAGAAATAACGAATGTTTAAAACAAAAGCCAAAATCTGACCTGAAGAGAGGAAACTGAGAAATTTCAGGTTCTGGCAAGTTTCAAATACATATCTTGAATGTTTATCCTGTAATTGTCCAGAATCTTTGAGCTTGCACGGCCTTTTATTACTTGAATAAAAACAATGAAGTGGCAATGCAGCTGGATGGTCCTATTGGTTCTTGACTGTCAGCAACAACCAACTGGAAGTCATAACTTTCTACAGCACAATATTGTAGTAACTATATAGGTACACAAAGCACGGGGCAGAAAATTCAAGTTATTAGAAAAAACTTAAAAGCTTAGAAAAAACAAAAGAAAAAAGTTAAAATGGTGGAAACATCAGACATGTAAGGAGCAGAGGAATAGTCTGCTAATTAATTGTCCTATTAAAAGACCCCAACCAAAAATTATTAAGATCATAGAACTGTTAGATTTTAAAGGGACCTTAAAGATTTCCCAGTTCAATCTCCCCTGCAATGAGCAAAGACATCTTCAACTAGATGAGATTTCTCAGAGCCCCATCCAACCTGACCCTGAACGTTTCCAGGGATGGGGCATCTACCACCTCTCTGGGCAACCTGTTCCAGTGTCTCACTACCCCTGTTGTAAAAAACGTCTTCCTTGTATCAGTCTAAATCTTCCCACTTTTAGTATAAAACCATTAACCCTTGTCCTATCGCAACACGCCCTGCTAAAAAGTTTGTCCCTATCTTTCCTGTAGAATCATAGAATGGTTAAAGTTGGAAGGGACCTTAAAGATCATTCAGTTCCAACCCCCCTGCCATGGGCAGGGACACCTCCTACCAGACCAGGTTGCTCAAAGCCCCATCCAGGGACACTTCCAGGGATGGGGCATCCACAACTTCTCTGGGCAACCTATTCCAGTGTCTCACCACTCTCACAGTACAGAATTTCTTCCTGATATACAATCTAAATCTCCCCCCTTTCGGTTTAAAACCATTACCACGCGTCCTACCGCTACACTCCCTGATAAAGAGTCCCTCCCTATCTCTCCTGAAGGCCCCCTTCAGGTACCAGAAGATCTCCCTGGAGGTTTCTCTTCTCCAGGCTGAACAGCCCCAACCCTCTCAGCCTCTCTCCACAGGGGAGGTGCTCCAGCCCTCTGACAGGTCCATGTCCTTCTTATGTTGGGGGCCCCAGAGCTGGACACAGTACCACAGGTGGGGGTCTCACCAGAGCAGAGGGGCAGAATCGCCTCCCTTGACCTGCTGGCCACGCTTCTTTTGATACAGGCCAGGATGAAGTAGCTTTAATCTGTAAGATCTTGTTTTCTGTTTACTTCTATTCACATAATTCTCTTTGGTTATGATTTGAAATATCATACCAGAAAGTGTTAACATATGCTAAAAAGTAGTTAACTACTACACAGTTAGTTTAAATCTCTTTAGCAGCATGTATTATTTTTTGAACAAATTAGATAAAACAAAACGCCGTTGGAACTTTGAGACAGATTATTAATGAAATGATTTTTTAGTTGCTGAATATTCTAAAGAAAATATTTTATCTCTATTTTTAATTAAATATTTAATTCAGTATGCAGATTGACTTAAATTATGTCAATGATGAGCACATTAATTCAGAAAATCCTAGCACATGTAATCACTAAAGCAAATCCGTGACACTATATAAGGAAAAATCATTACACTCAAAACTTAAGAACTAAGAAGTTTCATCTTTCCAGAATCAAAAAGTTTCTTCACTACTTCAATACAATTAGAAAAAAGCTTCCTTTGAAGACAATCTAATTCAATATATAATTAAATTGGAGTGCTACAAATATGATAAAATTAAAAATGCACAAAGTGACAAAAGAAAAAAAAAACCTCAAAGCCTCGATTTTAAAAATATAGGCACTTGCAATTGAAGGTGCCCAATATATCTTTACAGATAAATGGTCTGAGCAAGAAAAACAAGTTATTAGGAACACAACAGGCTTTATGTATAAACAAGTGACCGGGTACCTAGATGAAGTACTCGGACAATTCAAAATATATGCACAGGAGGTCTATCATCTTAAACCACCAGTGCACAAATGTTATACTTTACCTACAAGTATGTAATTAAAATAAAGCCTGTCTCATTCTCATGTATTCCAAAACACACAGCAAAGGGGTAGAACTAAATGCAGTCTTGATGTCGCAGTTCCCATAACACAAGCAATTAATAATCACTGTGGATTCCGATGTTATTACTTTTCCTCACTATAGTCATAAAATAATTGCTGTTGTTTGCAAAAACTATTTCACGAGAGGAACTGGATGTCTAAGGTGGAATACTGGCTCTACCCCCTCTCTCCCCTTTACAGTCTCTTACAACGTCCTGCAAATTTTCTTCATTTAGTCCAGAATCATTCTTTTAATATAAAACAAATAAGGAGGAGCAGTGAATATACTGAGTTAGAGAGGTACTACTTCACCCACAGGATAAAACTGAAAGAATTTAATGGGGGAAACTAATGTGCAGGAGACGAAAGCACAATTTTATTCCTAATATGTTGCTTCCTTAAAGTGAGCTTGACTCCAGGAAAGGGACATTTATATCAACTTGCAATACCACTTAGCGCCATAGACTACTCTATTAATCCCAGTGGGAAACAGTTAGCAAAACAGTAAATTAGTAAAATTAGTAAATCCCCCAGTGGATTGAAATACTACAAATGTTTCTAGTTTGAGTGGCATTACCACTTTAAGTTATCACAATAAAGGCAATTTAAGAACTCCAGTTCCTCTGCTCTTCATTCTATTTAGTAACTCCTGTAAAAGAATCTCTCGATCACTCATTTGTCTATATAATTCGACATCTATCTAGACATTTTGGTCTTTTTATTATCTCATTTTCTTAATCAGAAAGGACTACTGTGGTTCCTCACTACCTTTGCATAGCCAGCCATAACTCATCTAAAACTTCAGGAACGCATCACACAACATCAGCGTGTTTGCGATCGGCAGTTCTTACTGCTGAGGTGACAAACCGAAGAGCAATATAAGCAGTAAGATGTCAGCAAATCATTTCAGTTTGATGTAAAGTCCTTGCCAGATTCACTTCTGGGTTTCTGCCAGCATAAGCAGGAAAAGCCCAGCCCATGGAAGCCCCTCAAGAGGGAAAGCCTGCCGGAGAAGAAAAGGGCAGGGGCTCCTTTCTGGAAAGAAGAGGGTGAATCAAACTCCTGGAGGATCAAGTGACATGACAAAACTTTTCAGAAAATGAAAACTGGCCAACTGAATTCTGTCTTCATTAGACTTGAATAAAATGGTTGCAATGAAGAGTAAACTTATTCTAACGATTTCCTGAATAAGCTTGGAGGGAGGGGGGAATAACACATAGGAAGGACTGGAAAAGAGTAAAGCATTTCAATTATTGTTTTTCATTTTTAAAATAAAATTATTTTATTTCAACATAGAAAAAGATATTTGTCAATTTTTCCAAAGTAAGGTGTTTTCTTTTTTCATTTTACTCTATATCTACATAAAAGTTTAAAAAATTCCAAATATCCCAAAGAAATATTTTCTCCTCTTTCCTTTTTTTTTGTCTCCAGTAAAATAGCAACAGTTTTAATTCTTCATTTTTGTTTCATCAGGAAATATTTTTTCTCTCTTTTTTTTTATTTTTTTTTTTTTTTCTGCAGGAGGGTAGAAAGCTACAAACGCAAAAGATTAAATCCTAGTACCTGGTGAAGTCAATAGAAAAATTCCCACTGACTTCAATAAGAATGGGATATCATCCAGAATGCTCATATTCCTGAGACCTTTGTACTATATGCACAATAAATTACAGTTGGTGTCCACCTGACATTTTGAATTTTCCTGCTTGTCATTTTCTTTCTGTTCAGAAATTTTTTTTAACCATCTGATTTTTGAGCAATGGGTTTCAGATATTATGAGCGGGGTGAGACACAGGGGTTTTGTATCACTCTATGATGGCCCCTGCCAAGTGATAATGGATTGACATTGACAAATCCCTAAGAGCTAGACCTGACAGTTAACGGACGCTGTGAGATCAGTCTCAGAGAACAGTTTAAGGTTAAGGGGGCAAAAACAGTGTGAATACTCCACACTTGTCTGGTTTTGAGTCTTCCAAACTAAAGGCGTTGAGAGTGAGAGAAAGCGAGTCGGCAAAGGGAAAGCAGGGGGAGAAGAGACGGTACAGTGAAATCTTTACATCAAACCCGACACATCAGTCATTCCAGAATTCTTCACGGACTACAGGTTGTGATGATTTATAGGTGGTAAGCTTCAATTTGGGAAGCCATAAGCACATGCTTTTATCTAGACTTCTACAGATTTGTTTCCTATGTACTCAGTAAGCAATAAGTGATTTGCTATTGATTTGTCCACAGGCAGAAGAAAAGTGGGTTGGTGCTGTAACCCCAACGTGAATGGGAACTTCAGGGACATTGCTTCAGAAAGGAAATGCACACAGACAGAAAAAATTTACAGATACTTTTAAAAGTGCCAAGTTTCTAGCTCCCAAAAATGCTCCAGCTAAAGCTTTAATTATCAAGCTCTACACAATTGCATTAACTTTGAATCATAGTATTTGATCACAGCTAACAACAAAAATACATGAAACAAGAAAATACAAAAAACAAGAAATTCCCTTAAAAATCATAACCTCAAATCCCATGCAGATTCCCAACATACAGTAAGCATTATCTTAAAGAGCTTAAAATGCTGCCAAGAATAAGTACATAAGGTAAAAGTCCAACCTATATCAAATGCTTTTCCTGCTACATTACAACTTAAATTATTTAATTCCACAGTTAGTGCAAAATGGTACAAAGCTATCCCCTGTGTTTTGCATTAAAAAGCTGGATGACCAATTTGTCATTTAGGGCAATTTTCACTCTAGAAAATTTTGCCTTGATTTCTGTTCCTGAATTGCATTGTTATGGGCTTACAACTCATGTGGCTTGCCATGTGAGTAAGTAAGTTTAAATGCTGAAAGACATTCTTGCAGCAGTAAAGAAATTTTTTTGCATTAGATATTTTCTGTATATTATTGTTTGTATCTGTCACGCTATGTCCTGACCACCTCTACTTATAGTCATACTATTTTAATTGCAGAATACATTAATTCATTGGTTGAGTAAATCTCAAGAGTTGCTTTTATTTTCTGTGAGAATTTTAAGGAATAAAATTTTAGTAATATACATTGGTCATTGGCAGATACAAAGAAATGGGAGTCATGTAAAAAAATTAATACATTGCAACTATTCTTAATATTATTTGGTTAGGTTTAATAAGGGCTGAATACAACTGGCAAAGGGAATAGCTTGGACCCAACACAATTGGTAGTAAAACTTGTTACCTTCCAACTGGGCTAAGATTTGTCCCAACATGAAAGCACAACACATAAGAACTCCTACCTTTGAAAAGTTTAAATCAATTTTTTGTTGTTGTTGCTTTGGGGTGTTTGGTGGGGTTTTTACCTGTATCTTCAGGTTACTTTAGAAAACCAAAAGTCAGCTGAACTCTGTTTTAAGCTCAATTCACTCAATTATTTCCCTGCTCAAGGACAGCTTCCCTAAGAGCAAATAACTGGGTTTTAAAAAGCCAGTTCCTTCACCAATCAGTCTTTCATATAATAGTTTGAAACAATAGCAACAGTATCTCATGCTTGATAAATTTTTTTGATACCTAAATACTGGGCCTAGTCTATTTTGACTAATAGTAGCTTTAGTCAGCTAAGAACGAAATACGAAAGGATGAGTATGAGAGGTTAGAAAGTTTGCCCTCCATGTCTGTACATTACCTAATTATAAGTTCTCTCCTACAGAAAAATGGAGGAAAAAACAATAAAACTACAGTAAACAACTTTTTTTTTTTTTCTGATGACTACAAAAACATGTATAAGTTAAGCCTGGCCACTTCTGAGGAATGACACAACTCACGTTCTGATTGATGCAATAAAGGAGTCAATCTGCTTCAGGGATCAAAAGTACTATCAGCATGAGACAGGATTTTTGTTTCTGATCTGCAGTCACCCATTTAAGAGATTAAGTACTACAACACTAAAGTGTGTATGTATGCCTGCACTACCAATTTAACTGCAGGCTAATTTTCGTATAGAAATAATGAAAAAAGAAATCTATGGGTTCTGATTATTTTTTTTCTCCTAGGGACTGCATAACTGAGTTGATCATAGTAGTTCGATATATCACATATGCAATCTGTGCGTAATATGACATTAAATACTAACAGCCAAATTCTCAGGGTGAATTAAGAAGAGCTTTTCTATCCTCTTTTTGAAGCTATGTAATTTTATATTAGCTACGATCAGATCCATAGTTTATAAAGACCATACAGTAAATCAAGGTGCATGGTAAATCAAAAGATCATTTACACAGACTTCCCTGTTTGCTACACCAGGTTATTTTATTTTGTTAAAACTGAAATCTTAGGCCACAGGAAATGAAGACATTTTGAAGAAAAAATGGTGAAAATCTGAGACAAATTGAGACATCCATTTCATGAGCACATGGGGAAAAATAGTGAAAAACATTTTAACATATCTTGACTCTTAAAATCATTTTCAAGGCCAAACTGAGCATTAGGAGGAGACATTACGAAAGGTCCTAAAAAAGCATCACTAAGGAGCAGACCTAGATAAAAGACAGTTAATTATACTCACAGATATTTATTACCTCAAAGTGTCTAAATAAAATGTAGCTTTTAAACTATTATCCAAGCAAACCCAATGATTTTAACAGGTCCTTTTTACTCTGTATTGATATTCTGTAGAGAAAAACATACATAAGCACAATTTCTTAAAACACACCCAATACCAACAAGCATAATTTCTAAATGTAAAGAACATTCTGAAAACTAATAATAAACACTCTTTCTCAAGGAGTTTGACTTTCTTAAGAACACAGCCTTGAAAAGTATGTTTGCAATAAAATACACCAAATGTGAATAAAACCCCATGCTCCCAGTTTTTAAGTGAGGATAAGTGGTGGCAGGTATATAAGCAAATGCACAGTTAAAATGAAAATTCATGGAAAATAATTTTCTCAAGAGTATTTCTCTAATTTTGGACTCATAATCACAGTGTGAATTTACATACAGCACATGAGAGAGAATTAAAAATGCAGACCATTATTTAGCAAATCAAGAATGGGCATTCATAAACCATTTGAAAAATGCATGTTTACATTTAGCATTTTACTTTGCTATTTTCCTTAAAAGAAAATCTATATAAATTTATACTGTTTGTTCTTTGCTTTTCTCTGATAGTTAGAAAACAGCTGTTCTACTGCATTGGACTTTGGCTGGCTAGATTGCAAGGCTCAATAATCTGTCTCGGCTCAGGGTTAAGTGATGGAATTCATTTAAATGCCCCAGAAGTAATCATCCACAAAGAGTACATTATTTCTCTTTTATGAATTTTCAAACCTAATACTGATGGGTGGCATGCAATTAAACCTGATCAATATGTAATTTAGGTGGGCTGACATGTTTTCAAATTCTCAGAATATAGATTCTTTCAATATTGCAAGACCTTAGTGAAATACTCAGCCCTTATGAAACAGCCAAAGCAGTTTAGTACAGTAAAACAACAAAAATATGCCTATTCCAAAGACAAATGGAGGGGAAATTAAACTCACAGACACTAACATTTCAGAGAATTAATTCTTTAAGTAATAAATAGAGACCTTAGCAGAATCAAAACAACTATTTCGATAGAAATTAACATGCAGATATAGAGGCTTATGTACTGCACTATATAAAGCGGTGTATTATTTTTTAACAGGCTGTTTAAACATAACTCTGAGAGAACTGAGTTATGATAACAACCACTTATGTATCACAAATATTTCTTCTAAAAGACTATTAGCAAAAAAATATAGAAAAGTTTGTTTATTTTTTAAAATGTGGATTATCATAATGATCCTTCATGTTAAGCTAATAAACAAGGAGAAGTACATTGCCTTGTGACCCTAAAGGTCATGAGTGACAGTCTCTAGTATTACTAATTACTTCGCTGTCATTTACACAATAAGAATCACACTTGAATTCTTATAATCTTGTATGGACCAATTTTAAAATTTATACCCAAGGTTCCAGCCTGCCTCCTCTTCTGTTTGCACAGACAGCACCCACATTACTGTCCAGGAAAAATATAATCACAAGTTATTATCTAATAAAGCAATATTTGACAAAGTGAGGAATTTTTTAATCTTTAGGTATTCACAGTACTTTTATTCTAAAATTTTATTTATAAGTTTGAAACTGGTTTTACATAACAAGGAAAGACTGAATTGTCTGTTTTGTGTAGCTTTGATGCCTTATTATCACATATAAGTCAGACAGACACCGGTTAGCAGCTGCTGCTGTTTCTCTTTTTAAAACTCTCTTGGTATTATTTTATTTTACATCGTTACATAACTTCTGTAAATGCTGAAAATCTGTGAATATTCCATAATTATGAAGCACAAACGTGAGCATCACCTAGGATAAATTTTCAGATTGTCAGACTCTGCCAAAACATATTTCCTGTTTTAAGAGATTTTGAAATCATCCTCTTTTGCATTTATTCCATAGGAAAGTATATCACTCATTCTCTTGTGAAGTTTCGATCAGAGATGGGCAATAAGGCATGGCAGAATTTTGAAATCTTTTTTTCATGAAGTGGGAACAGACTGAGAGAAAGTAGTTCCTGATTTTCTGACAGCTATACGGGTGTAAATCTACTATAAGTCTGTCAGCTTTAGCTATTCTGGATTTTTGGAATGTAATTGTAGGTAGATCTAACGGCTGCACGCAGACCTTGCCCCCCATGCACACTCAGAGACCATGATGTTCATCCGCACAGCCCAGGTTAACCCTGCAGAAAGTGACAGCAGCTTTGAACTGCGCCAAGGGAGGAAAGAACCCCGCGTGCTGTCTCCGAGCCCAGGAACGCTTCGCGGTGATGAGAAACATCACCTTTCATAGCAAAGCGGGTGCAGCACTGATACAGCTGGAGAGTATCATCCGAGTGCCCGTGCATTCAAAACTCAACAGTAGGAGGTCTCCGAACACAGAGGTGCTAGGATATACATGTAGCCGCAAATGGCAAAAAACTAGATAAAGTGCTTGCTCTGGACTCCAGCTGGCACCTTGCCCCACTGCCTCAAGATGCGACCACTCCATTTTCTAAATGACCAGCCTGTGCACGAAGTAGACACCTCAAGGATTTAAATTAGCAAAGAACAGTTGGCCCCTCACAAAAGCCAAATAAAAGTCATGATTATTTTAGGTCAGTTGAACAGAAGGCAGGTTTATCTGCAGAAAAGGAGTCTGTATCAGTAACCAGTGATGAAGAAACTCAGATCAAAAAGCAAGAGCAGCCTACTCCCAAAATAAATAAAAAAACCCCAAACTGTTCTACTGCACAATTTGGTTAACTGCTGAATAAAGAATATTTGTATGCCCAACTTCAGTAACTTTTCCTGTATTCTGTTCAGGATTGGATTTTAGTGAGTATCACAAAATCAAGGAACCGAAGATCACTAACAATATTATAAATATTTGGTAAGAATATAGTAGATTTACTTAAAAACTGCACCTCCTAGGTGCCAATGTGCAACTAAGAAGAGGTAGCAGTTACAACATAAATTGAAAATAGAAATATATTCATTTCCAGTAGGGAAAAGCACTCTAGAATCAAGCAGCTTTATAAAAAATGCATTAAGGGTTTTCAACATCATGCTAAAAGCTGTAGGCTTTAATAGGAAAACATTCATTAAAAATTTCTACAGAAAGCAATAGGTTACTATCCCAGCTGCAGAAAAGTATTTCATTTGTAAATTAATAAGCCTTTATAATAGTTACAGTTGATTGAATTTACACATTAGCTCTATTGACTGTTTACTGTTAAACTCTAGAAAGTCTTCCATGAGGATTTATTTCTCCTTTTAACAAATATGAATATGGTATCGTCGCAGCACACAACAGGAGCTCTAGCCCGAGCCCCAGAGAGGAACTGCGCGCTTCCAGCTTCCACTGAAATCCATAGGAGCTGGCTGATGGCAGGTGTTACACGGAGCCCAGCAGGATGCTGACCACCCTTGCCTTTAATAAAATGCTAAGCAAGTAACTTCGATGTGTCATTTCAAAATGCCTGAAGTGATATGAAGGGGAAGACTTTCACTGAGCTATTTGCTGGTCACTGGGACAGAAATGACAAAGGATTCTGTCCATTAGTTTTTCAATACAGTGTTCAATAGCAGTAGGAAATTGATGGTGTAACAGTGGCATCACATTGGGGAAACTTATGATGCGGACAATAGCACTTCCAATAAAAGGGCTTTTGATTTTCTGTGTGTCAAACTGTTTTAATATTAGGGCATTTCTAGGTCAATGAAGGGTTAATGTAGCACCATAAATCATATCCAAACAAGAGCCCTTAACTGCCTATGTCGAAGCAGTATTCTACTAAGGTCAAAAAAGCATTAGAAGAAAAGGAAAAACACACACACAAAAGTAGGTTGCAAAAGCAATGCAGAGCCACATCTATTCTGCTGCCCCAAAACTGACATTGACACAGCATACTAAAGGAGTGAATAATAGGTGAATTAGAAATTAATGATTCCTCTGCTATGTAAATGGCAATTAAAGGACATGCCATGCTGCAGGCTCTGTCCTAAAACTCTTCTCCATTTGTTTGGATTGAAATTCATAGCATATGTAAATGCTGGTATGCGTTTACTGAAACCAAGAAATCCAGATACAAGATGGACAGAGATGTTTTTAAATTTGTAATTACAAATTCACCTTTAAAATGGAATTTCAGGGGAAAAAAATGTTATATAGCTAATTTCTTGGTATGAATAAATAATGGCTGCACAAACACATTATACCTTCAACACAGCACAGTAGCAAAACTCAATAATTTACATTGATTATAATCCTACACATTAAAGTGTTACTTTAACAAAGCAACACAGTGGCTGCTATTTGTAAGTGCCTTCTGTCCTGTAAGGCGCTAGAAAAAAAACTGTTTTCCTTTCATGGTGTCAAACCAATTGGTTTTTATCTCATAAAAAACATCCTTTCATCTCCATTACATGTAAGTGCAATTAATAAAATGACAAATTCAATAAAGAATAGAGGGGTTGCAGTAAAGGAATGCATTCGTTGTTTTGTTCATGCTTTTAGTTTAGAATGGCTACATCTATCACGTAAGGTACAGAGAAAAGGCTTTTGGAGCAAAAGAATCCTTTAGGGACAGTGTCAAACAGGAGATCACAGTCCAATACTGTTTTACTACTGAAGTAGTAAGATCTACTTAAAATAAAAATTCCAGTCCAGCTTTGGGAGTTACTGTACCTTGTAGTCAGTCTAAGAAAAGAATGATTCAGAACTGGGTAAACTTCGACACATTTGTCATTTAAAATCTGCAAATTCCTGCAATATTCTGTGCTAGCATGTGAAACAAATGGGCTTCTGGGAGGGAAAGCTGCATTGACAAACTCAGCAAAGAGCAATTTTCTGTCATTTAATGAAGGATGGAGGGAGGCCTTGATAAAGTACCCACTCATTACAAGTTTGGTTTTGTATGTGTGTCTGTGCGCGAGACAGAGGGAATGTGTGTGTGTTGATGAAAGGGTAATCTCACTAGTTCAATCTTCTCAGACAAGTTGGACTTGCTAAAAGCACTCTTTATTTTCTTGTAAATTCAGTTAGACACACTTTCACATTCATAATATCTGCATGCTGGTGTTTCCCTTTTTGCTAAAAGATGCAGAATGTTTCTCCCTGCTCATATGCTGTCTCTTTTTGTCTGAAAAGCAGCCACCTCTTGACCAAGTGTTCTCTCCCTCCTTAGCAGATATGGGATATTATAAAAATGGTGAAGTTATAGTTCCATACATATTGTATACAAAGCGGTGAAACACTTGCCTATTAAGGTCAGTTTTCAGAACCAGGCAGGTCTGTGCTGCGTGTCATCCTACACAGCCTCTGAAAATAAGATCACAGTTACCTGTTTTTGTCCTCTGCCTAATACCGAAAGCAGAATAAACAGATTGTTTACTACCATCATGAATTCAGCTTTGTTGTTTAGTGTGTCTGTAGGAGGGCTGCAGTTTAACTTGGAAGAAATTAGCAAAGCATGTATTAAGAAGTACTCACGTGTAGTGAGTGGGTGCACATTATCCCTTTAATAACTTCCAGTCCTCAAAGACTTACAATAGCTTCAAGTCAGTGAATCAACATTCATAAAGTTGAGTACAGGAACACATCACAGAGTGAGGGATTTGGTAGCCAACAGGCTACAACTAAAATATGTCACACAGTGCCATGCCTTACTGGCTGCTTTCTTTAATGAAACTACGTTTTTAATATTTTCCTTTATTTACAATAAAGGACTGCATTTATAATAAGTGGGATACTTCCCACTTAAAACGTATCTCATACAATTCCTTTTTAATTCCTGTGGGTGAAAATTATTTCTTGGGTTTGGGGTACAACATAATTAACTATTTGTGCTGACAAAAACTGAGACAACGTAGGTATGACTGGAACCATGGCATATTTATATCTACCTCGGATTTTAGGACATTTGACAAGCACCCCAAGGAGCAAGTCTAAGGCTCCCTGAACAAGGTCTTGGTTCTGCTAAAGTCAATAAAGCAGACCCACAGTGAGTTGGACTTTCTCATGAACTTCAGTGAACACTGGTATCAAGCTGTAATCTGTGTATATGCTATTTTGTCTTAGATCTAAGAAGAAACAGATTAAATTAATTTTACTGGTGACTAGATTTACCTTAGCTGTTTTACGTCATGCAACGCTTGTAGCTATGGTTAGTAAACAAACACCAGCCTGCTAACATCATTAACCATATGCTTATACATAAATAAAGAGGTAATTTCTAAGAAGCTGTGATGGCTTATGCTGTATTAGGAAAAAAACACCCAGCTAACCAACATGTAAAATAAGACTGGTTAAAAGAGAACAATCATAGTTTGTAATGCTAAAATTTCCCAGCATTTCAATTAGTAAAATTGTATCCATAATGGAAAACTAAAATTTCGGGACAGTTGCTATTGATTCCTGTTAGGTTCTATATTTTTCACATGCACACAGGGAATTATACACTAAGAACATGTACATGTTAACTCTATACATCCCCTCTGTTTTACTGCTCTTTTTCTTCTGTACTGACAGTAACTAAAGCATCAGAGACATTTTACATAATGCTTGGGCTGGTACTGTAAAACTGAGATGCGGGCAGTATTTCTTTCCCCACATATGGAAACTGTTTACTAAATAATAGTTTGATGCCTTAAAACACCGAACATCAAAACTTATTAAGAGAGTACATTTCTCACTGTGTGCCTGTTAGAATAACAATAAGATTTCATACAAGTGCTCTCAAGCTGTAAAATATTTTATTACACAATCTACATTTTAAGAACTATTTCAATATCTTATCTAGTAAATTATTTCAAAAACATATTACAAGCATATGTCTCAATATTATAAGCCACTGTGCTGGTTTTGGCTGGGACAGAGTTAGTTTTCTTCATAGTAATTAGTATGGAGCTATGGTTTGGATCTGTGCTGGAAACAGCATGGATAATACAACACAGGGATGTTTTAGTTACTGCTGAGCAGCGCTTACACAGAGGTGTTTTCTGCTTCTCACACCACCCCACAGCAACAGGCTGGTGGCACACAAGAAGTGAGGAGGGGACACAGCTGGGACAGCTGACCCCAACTGACCAAAGGGATATGCCATACCATATGACATAATGCTCAGCAATAAAAAGCTGGGGGAAGAAAAAAGAAAGGGGGCCATTCAAAATTCTCACATTTTGTCTTCCTAAGTAACCATTACGTGTGATGGAGCCCCACTGTTTTGGAGACTGCTGATCACCTGTCTGCCGATGGGAAGTAGTTTTGCTTTGCCTCCATGTGAGGCTTCTGCTTTACCTATTAAACTATCTTTATCTCAACCCACAATTTTACTCACACTCTTCCAGTTTTCTCGTCCATCCCACCAGAGGGGGTTGAGCAAGTGGCTCTGTGGTGCTTAGTTGCTGGATGGGGCTAAACCATGATAGCCTTATAAAGAGAAATTATCTTAGATACCTACTTTAAACAATTTGGAAAACAAAATTTTTAACTCTTTAGCACTTAGGCCTTACAGCGTTTCCATCCAGCAGCCAAAACCATGATGTTCCAATACTTCTGAGAAGAGCAAAATTAGCGTTTACTAACCAAAGCAGCCCCACAGGTTTGACACTGAAGCATTGCAGTAAATATAGCATTCCAGCTGCTATCAGTTCCCAAAATTGAGAGCCAGTGATACATTACACATTCTGGGTCTGATTCAGCATTTGCTTGTAATGCAGTCATAAATCTGCTTTTGCTGGCCAGGTACGTCAAACTTGGAACTACTCTGTATTGTTAAAAGACATATTTGGTCCATACAGAACTCTGGTCCTTTCCTCAAATTTTTGTGCTGATAGGACTCTTTCCACTATTATACCTGTGCTGCACTTGAACATAAATTAATTCTAGATCTTCTTAACAAACACATGCTTTTATCCTGAAAAAAAGGTAATACGTTCTAACTGGCATTTTAGCTTGCAGGCAAATGCAACATTTCACAGCACAGCTATTGACACCAAGAAAGCTTACTGGAGGTATCAAGTGAACATCTTGGCTATATAATGCAAAAGAAATGAAAGATTAAAAAAAAAAAATCTCACAAAAAAACCCCTCAACCCCCCCCCCCAACAAAACAAACACACACACCAAAAAAAAACCCCACTTAACATCTCAGATCTCAAGCCTCACAGACTGTAGTCTAACCAAGCCTACCTAAAGTTCACCTCTACAAGAATATAACCAGTTTTAACACACAACCTCATACAAATATTTGTACAGGATTGTTGCTTCAGTTAATAGCCAGAATACATTCTAGGAATACGTTAGTGCTGTACACCCTCATTCAAGATAGCGTGGAGAATCATTACCTCGCTGAAGTACTGGATGATGCTTACTGAATGAGACAAGAGGCACTTCAAACAAACAGCAACCTCGACTTACAATGCACAAAAGTGAAAATAAGCCCCTAAAGTTACTGCTGCTTTCCTGAGCGTTGGTTTAAATAGTACTTTCCTGGAAGCACTTTACTACATCTCTTCAGAAAACATTTTTTTTTTCCTAAGATATTTCCACATTTGCTGATTTGGAATGAAAATATAAAATAATAACAAAGCATGAGTAACAAAATCAAGTAGTTCGAAAACTCATGAAATATACTTAACAACAGAAAATTTGCAGCAGATTCCCAACCTTTTAACAATCTTCCAAGGAATCCTTGATTTCTAAATGATAATGATGGCTGTATAATCAGGGCCTAAACAGTACATACAACAAAAGCATGTGTTTATGTATTGTGTCCTTTTAATGAAAGAACCTATAATAAATTTCTAAAGGATTACGTAGCCGTTGGCAGAAATTGTTTTCAAGAGGTAGACTTCCAACAAAGTTAAGAAGTTAAAAGAATTCCCACCAGTTTGTTGACAAGCCACATAACCCATCTTCAGTTTTAAGGTGTTTTTTTTTCCTGTTTATATAATTTTTTCTGGTTGCTGATTACTGTCTAAACCGCATCCCTCTGTAGGATGCCCACGCTGATGCACACAGCTGCACGGCAGACTACTGGGTTAACAGATGGGTCCTCTGTCTCAGCAGCAGCGTACTCAGTTCAGAATCACACAGCCTGGAAAGCCTCGGTATCATTTCCCTCACTACAAGTCTGGATTGGTCTGGTCAAAGACTAATGCAGCTTCAGTTAATTTTTTATTCACTAGTCACGGTTAATTGGACCATACCAGCCAATGGGAAGTGAAAAATGGTGAGATGTATGGTCAAATTGCCCTTCTTCCAGAAACACTAAACACCATGTTTTACAGGCTTTACAACAACTCTGTATCAGGTGAAAAAATCATGAAGTTCCTGGATAAACTTCTCCAACTACTTCTTTTCACAACTACAAATGGTACAAAACCAGAAAAACAATCCAGGGGACTTTTTTCTACATCAATAAGCAAGATCTCCTCTTACTTACACTAATATACTCTAAACAGCTTTGCAAGGTGCTTATATCCGAACAATTCTCATTTTTCACCTTTGAGATATGTAAGTAATGGAACATAAAAACTTCCCAAATATCTCACAAAGACAACTGACTTTTGGATAATCTCCACATTATTTTTCTTTTGAATATTGTCCCAAAGCATTTTATTTTTTTTTTCCTCTAAAACTTACTTCCAAAATCTCTTGACTCCATTTGAAATGGGAAATCCAATTTACAGAACTGAAAATAAAAGTTACTGTTTCTGTGCTTGTATAAATACCAGTCTGATCAGAATACAGTATATTATTGGATTTTTAATTTTCTTTTGAAAAGACCAAGCTATGTTAAGCAGCCTTTAGCAAGCTGTCACAGATGAGACCAATAAGCACATCCTGACTTAACACACATCAGGGGTTGCCAAGGATACACTGTCAGGGGACTAGGGTCAGGAGTCAAACTGACCAATATTGAGTAAATTACATTGGTTCGAATGATTCCCCCTGAGCTAGTAATGATATGGCATGCACATAGTTTTGCTCTGCAGACTGATAAATACTGCATTTGAAGGCTAAACAAGGAACAAAGCATGGAAAAATGATTCTCTATAGACTGCCATAAGCATTCATTCACATTATCTTGATAGTATTTTTTTTAATATCATTGAAATTATCTTTATTCCTTTCCTGAAGAAATGTAACAAAAGGCTTTTCACTTCAAAAAGCAAAACAAGCAATAAGCTAAAATAACTGGAAAGGGCAATGTAGGCAAAAGGGACCAAATCGCATCTCATATTGTACACCTTGTATAGTCCTCTGTTGATATTAAAGGTATTATAAAATCATTACTCAATAGAACTATTCACGACATCTTGCAATAGATAGCACAATGAGCTTCCTTATTTCTCCCCCATACTTAAGAATGCTAATTTTGTTTCTACTAGTCTGAAAAAAATAGTAAAAGTTTGGTCCCAGATTTAAAATTATGATGCTTTTTTCTGGATGCTTTTGGCTTGAAGGTGCTGTCTAATATCTGAACAACTTATGACAAATTCACTATGCAGCAAGTGAACTACACTGGCCTTGTGCTAATGTTTGAAGTAACTTTAGGCAAGGTCTACTGGCAACTGAAAACACAAGTATGAGAAAGAATCTGACGCTGGCCAACATGTCACACGAGAGCCTTTTCTTATTTATTCGAGGCCCAATGAGAGATGATGTTTGCAAGATCAGCAAAGCTCAAATTTACACTTAGAACAGAAGTTTGCAAATGTGACATACTTCACAATTCAAATTCTTGTTTATTTGCTCATTGCTTATATTGTTTCTCTTATAAATTCTTTTAAGAACACCGAATAAGTATTAGGGAGAAGTATTTGACTTCTTTTTGTTTCTTTAGTCCACATTCTCCTTTCATGATCCTCATTTCCATCCTTTTTACAGTTCAGGTGGTTTTTTCTTTTCTATTATCAGCTGAATACATTTTTTTCAAGGCCACATTTACTATATTTTCCTCTTTGAGCCATTTCTTTCTCTTGCTTTTTAATGCTTTTTTTCCCATCCATGATCCCTGCTACCAGTGAACACAGACAGCAAATCATCTTTCTGCCTTCTGTATCTGTGACTCCAAACTAACAGATTTAGTATCTTTCAAAACAAGGTACTTTACGCTCTGTCAACACTGCTTTAAAAATTCCTCTTGTCCCCTCTATGATGATTTTTGTCACCAGTGGTTATATAATATTTGCATATACATGCACACATCATTGTTTGTTACCAAACACTCGGTACCGTGTTGTGAACAGATTTCTCCATTAACCTCCTGTCAGAAAATAACATAACCTCTTTTTCTCACAAATGCAAACGGTTTCAGATCCTGTCTCTCCTTTTCTGTCACTGCTTGGGCGCTGTGCTTTGAAGATAAACTTTACTGGAGAAATATAGAGAAACGGCTGCTGCTCACAAGATTTACGCTGTTCGTGCTCGTTGTTGTTTAACAGTAGCCACGAGCATGCTGAGCGAAGCTTACGGAACAGCCAACCAACCACCCATCTCTTTCTAATCCAATTTGCATCTCTGGTTTATCAAACAGAAGAGAAAAGGCAGAAGTTTTGTCATGGACAAAGCGAGCCCTCCACTTACCTCACACCGGTGTTTTTTCTTTGGCCTTAGTGAAACCTAACAACCAACTGGTCTGTCCAAAAGCCTTCTGGGGAGGAAAGAGGAGCAAGGGACAACTGTGTGGTGTGAGGGCAAGCCTATAGTTACACCAGATTAAACGAGACAGATCCCTGTGGTCAAAGAGCAGCGCAGAAGTGCCTGCAGAGATAGGCACTTAGAAATTGCCCAGGAGCTCCTCTTAGACAGCAGCTACTCTAGTCTTTTTGGTGCAGCCACCAGCAGAGCCAAGGAGGTAGTTTATGAAGTAGTGCAGTGAGGGGCTGTCTCTCCGCTGAGTGGATGCTGCTTGACTTCCAGAACTGAGCTGTGATTCAGTTTCTGTAGCAGCAGAAGGCTATGGGTATTGCTTTTCTGGCTGAGGTGAAAGCCCATGATGTCACTTCTTTTGCTTTGCTGGGCAGATTTCCAGAGCGCACTTCAGTGTATTCTTCCAAGAACAGCCAAAAACAACTTAGCCCCTTTTCTAGGAAAACTCTATTCTCCTTGGATTTTGAGCAAGGGGAATTTTTCTACCATCAATTAATAGAATTACATTAAAATACAGTGGATATAATATATAAAAAAATTTCAAGCAGAAGAAGAAATTACCAAACTAGAAGAATTGCAAGCAGAACTCAAGATTGCAGGCATAAAGGACCATAAAGCTAAAAAACCACCAGATGCATTTTCAACATTAAGTCTTTTCATATTAATTTCATCTTGATCTGTATATGCATCAAATTTACTTTTTCCTGCTGTAGTCATCATCGCTACTAAACACAGGACTTACACATCAGAAATCTCTACTATACAGGTCAGCAAAAAGAATAACTATAGCTCTCCTCTGTATTTGGAATGGATTTTAAAGAAACGTACAACAGTTACTTTAGCATTGACAAATGCTATTAAGAAGATGACAATATAAAAGGTGCAAACTATGAGAGTGAAGGAATGTGGGGAATGGGTATAAGAACTCAGTCTACAGAAGAGCTGGGTTGCGTGGTTGGCTCTGGGGACTGAAGAGACGTGAGCGTGGTTACTGACCCGTTTTTCACATGTAAATCTGGCAATGCATTTCCTGAAATCAGGAAGTTTGGTAACCCTCACTATCCCTTATTGGTTAGGCTGGTACTTCTATGGCAGAGTGCTGGAAAGCCTATCCCAAAATAAAAGCATAAGTTCAAATAGCCAGTATACAGTCAACGGTGGGGAATTTGACAATATCACTGGGCAACCTGGGCAAACAATACTTGTGCATTACATTATATAGGTAGTGAAATTAGGGAGAAATAAATATTACTCCAGATCCTACTGATTTCAATGTTTCAGGAGAGCTATCACAGAACTACACACAAAAATGATCTACGGTTCCTCTTCTGCCGGACCAATTGTGCAAGTGACAAAGTACGTTGCATAGAGAAGGACACCTTATATTGCTTCACGAACTGAGCCCTGACTGATTATTTTAAGTACACTTGTTTTAGTCACATAAGCTCCACATCCTACACTGATTACATTGTAATTTCACTGTTGATATCAATAGAGATGGTGACTTATGAGTGCAGTACCAAACTTATTCCACAGCAAATAATGACTGAGATTATTAATAAATCACAGCTCCATTTATACAAAGAAGGCTAATTCTTTATAAAGCGCACTACTTAAACTACAATTAGTTTATTCATGCTCTGGCAGCAGGATATATTGTTCTAAGAAGTGCAGTAAGATCTTCACTCAAGATTTAAACTGTTGCAAACAACTCCCTTTACGCTACCAAGCTTGCACCACTGTTCATTTGTAATGCACGGCTCGTCTTCCTGGATAATGACGCTGAGGTTCATTTCTCCCAAAAAGACAGGAGCAAAAGAAAGAAGGCTGAAGAGAGCATTGCAGAGTTACTCTATTCAAATGCGTTGAATTTGATGAGAGCATTGTTTTGCTAGAGGCACTATCTAGAAGTTAATTCAGTTAATTTGGAGGACTAACATGAGCAAATAGCTGCTGCTCACAGAAAAACAGTATGAAAAATGATACAGTACAGTCATATAGCATCTATGCAAATATCAACTCCTTATCACCTGCCAGTTTAAAAAAAAAAAAGATATGAGAAGCCTTGTACTTTTTCTGCTCATTTACTACACAAAAATCCATACATGAAACAAGTTTGATTTATTCAATACCCACACAGTTCTACCCTTGATCAGCAGGACTACCTAGAATAACTAACCACTGCCTCCTTTACAAAACAAGTACAAAACAAATGGGATCAAATCCAAAAGGAAACCATTTATGAGTTTGCCTAAACCTATAGAGTCTGCACAAAGGACAAAGCAGTGGAATTCTGTTGTCTTCCCAACTTATCCTTTTGCTAGAATATATAAAAACCAACTTCCATATTCCCATTTTGCCAAATTTTAAAAAAGAATGCTTAAGCAAAAAGGCCTACAAAAACATTACATACAAGGATCTAAAGTATTCATCCAAACACTGTATAATTTTTTAAATCTTGTTCTTGTTGGAATGTTCTGGAAACATTCAAGGTCAGGTTGGACAGGGCTCTGAGCAACCTGATCTAGTTGAAGATATCCCTGCTCATTGCAGGGGGTTGGACTAGATGACCTTTAGAAGTCCCTTCCAACCCAAACCATTCTATGACTATGATTTATATAAAAAGTATTCAAGACAGTACTTCACAAATTTGATCCTTTCAATGGATAAAGCCAATATTAGCTAATAAAGGACAGTATTTTCAAACTAGTGGAGCCATTCTAGGTAGTTACGTTATTTGTTTAAAAGCCCAATTAAAAAAAAAAAAAAAATCACTCACTGTAAAGGAGAATTACATGTTTAACAGCTTCCTACTGTATTACCAAACCCAGTAGAATCTTCTAAAATATCCCAATTTAAGGCCTCATTAACTTATGTAATAACTTGCATGGTGAATTCACAATGCTGTAGTTAAAGGTCAGCAAACATTTAGGATAAATGTTTAAAAAACATTCTATAAGAAGCATCACTCTCCATTACATAGTTACAGCTAACTTGGGTGTTGCACTTGAAGTAGAAATTGAAACTAATTTTTATATAAGAAATTTATCTGAAATGATGTGCACTTAAATTTCAGAATAAATTGTTGAATTTTACAAGTAAATTGATGAGTTTAAGTTAAAATTAATTAAAGAGGAATCTTTTAAGAAATACAGCAGTCACTTTTTCTTCAAAGGGCCAGAATTACTAAACAATACAGACTTTTCAAAATTCATGGATAGTGAGGATTTTCAAATTACTGACCATTTAACCCAAGATTTTTGTAAGAAAATTTCATCTTTTGGGATGTTGGCTAGGTGAAATGAAAATGGGGGTGGGGGTCTTTGCAGGAAGACAATTCTATAGAGAAAAGAAATAGAAAAGGAAAATAGAGCAGCAAGATGCTGTGGATACGTGAAGGGCAGGCTGAATGAAGAAACCTGGATTCATGTTTCTCATTTGTGTCTTTGCTTTTTATCATTGCTCTGGCAATAAAGGAGAAGTAAAGGCAATTTAGCTGGCTGATATACTTTGGTTCTTAGAATAATCCAGAGAGAAACAGGACAAACAGAACCTCAGTGGTTACTGAGGCAACCACGTCAACCATTTTGGCTTTTCAGAATAACATTACTTTACTATAGATAAAATAACTTGTTGAAGAAAAGAAGATTAATATTCCCTCTTAAACTTGTGAGACTACTTCAGGGATGCCACGTCCAGGCTGGACTCCTCAGTTTATGAAAGACAGTATCATACTGGAGCAAGCCCAGTGGAGGGCCACCAAGGCAGTCAGGGGCCAAAGCACAGGGTATATGCGAGAGGCTGAGGATACAGGCTCGCAGAGAAGAGAAGGGTGAGGGTGACCATGCTGCTGTCTATTATTCTCAAATGGGACAGTCCAGAGAAGGTGGAGCTAGACTCTTCTCAGAGGTGTATTGTGACAGGAAAATAGAGAACAGGCAACACTCTTGAGCACGGGCGGTTTTTCTAACCATAAGGGTGGGTGACACTGGCACAGGTACACTGAGGAAATTTGACATCTCTGTCCTCAGAAGTGCTCAGAATTCTCCTGGACATGGCCCTGAGCAACCTGCTGCAACTGGACCTGCTCTAAGCAGAAGGCAGGACTGTGTGGCCTCTGGAGGTCCCATACTAGCTAAATTCTTCTGTAACTGTATAAAGATTCAACTGAAGGCAAAATGAAATTATTTTCACTTATTGTTTCAAATTTCAGGAGGTTTTGATGCAGGCTTTACGTATCAATTTTTAACATGATAATATTTTTATACATTTAGAATTTCCTTCTCCTCTCCCCCTTCTGGAAAATGGAAAAATAAATAAAAAGTCTCCGTTCACAGTGCACACTCCTCGCAGTGTACATCCCCATAAAAGAAATACACACTGTCTTTGTGCATTTTGGAGGGTAATGCTATCTGTGGAAAACACATTTGTTTCTTAGTTTCAAATACTGATAAGCATAATAATTACACCGTACACTAACCCTGACTAGGACAAAGGCGGCACTGTTCAAACCAAGTCTCTAGTTCAAATGTTTTTATCCTGGAATCAAGACCGAATAAGCAAAGAACCTTCATGAATCTTTACATTTATATAAATCATCTACCAAGTAACTCCTCATAATAAGAAAAGTGAAAAAGAGGTAGATTTAGTGAGAATATAATTTCCTGTTTATCATCAAAGCAAATGATCAGCATTAGGCCATTAAGAAACCTTTTTTCTGAAATACAGGGCACCACAGAATCACATGGGGTTGGAACGGACCTCTGGAGATCATCTAGTCCAACCCCCCTTCCAAAGCAGGTCCACCTAGAGCAGGTTGCACAGGAATGTGTCCAGGCAGGTTTTGAATGTCTCCAGAGAAGGAGACTCCACCACCTCCCTGGGCAGCCTGTTCCAGGGCTCTGCCACCCTCGAAGTAAAGAAGTTCCTCCTCATGTTTAGGTGGCACTTCTTGAATTCAAGTTTGTGCCCATTTCGAGGAAACTGTTTTTCAAATACAGAAAAATCTGCAGATTTCAGGGCTACTCTAAAGGAACTACGTTCAAATATAGAAAGAATTAAAGCGACTTCTTTGGTTTGACAGGAAAGTCACATTTATTCACAAGGAGCAGAAATCAAATGTTCTGCATTCTGTTATAAGCATAGACCATAAGAGTGGTGGAATGTAGTGAGGGATTGCTGCACGTTAGGAGGGCATTGGGTAGATCTACATTGATGTTTTAGTTTGTCAGTGTACTTTTAAAGTTAATCTCTTGACTGCCTTCAGTTATTGTGCTTTGGTTTGCATTGTGGAGTGGTTAAAAAACACGTGACTGGATTCTTTTCTGATGCAACTCAAGTACACTAAATTTAGTGCTCTCCAGCTGCTCCTGTGAATTCAGTCCACATGATGAGATTAGAGCTAATCCAAAATTAACTCATCAAAATAGGTATGAATACTGGGTCTTCAGTGACAGTGGCTACTTTCTACATACTGATCCACTTCTTTTTGCACTGACTGCTGTAGGGACAGCTTTAAAGACTTAGAAACTACTGCAACTTTCCTCCCGTGCCTTGCCTTTGGAAGCTGTGTGTAGACCAAACTGCCTTTTTCCAAATGTGTCATCCTCAGGCACCCATATGACATCTCTGGCTATAACTGCTGTTCCCCTGTTTCTACCCAGATTTTTAAGTTCCTAGAATTTTTCTTACCTGAATGATCAACCTAATACATGACTTAAAGGAGATGTGTAACTATTCACTTATCTGTAGAGAAGAATCATTCAGAAAAACAGTAATTCAGTAAGTAGCTCCAAATTTGCACTCTCTCCTGTCTTCAGAGAACAGAGGACAAGTTTTTGTGAAGGAAGGAATAGAAAAAAATTACTCCCAGTTTCTGTAGAAATAGTAGCTTCTCTGCCATGGGTTCTCCATAGTCTCACATAAATTTCTCTGGTAATGAAATGTTGTAATACGTTGTCTGACGCAAGGCAGGCTAGACCCTCCATGATGTTAAGGCTGAAATTTTATGTGTCAAAAGCAAGTCCAACAAACATTCCTAACATTGGTAACCACACAGTGGGGTGTGCCAAAAACAGCCACACACCATTTGCTCATACACATTTATAGCAATTCTGCAAACAACCTAGTACAGACCAGATCTGATTCTAAACTGCATCACTATGGCTTGGATTTAATACGTTTTTCTAGGAAAGCACTTAAGCAGATTCTCATGGCTGACTTACATTAATGAGACTTAATTACATGCATAATATACATGCTTTACTGCTTTCCTAAAGAAGGTTCCATATGTGGATGATGGCATTTTAGTCACTTATTCTTCAAATAATGTTCAAAACTCACAGCGCTCAACAGTATAGTTTCCTGTACTCTTCTTCAAATTTTTTAAGTTAAGCAGTTAACATTTAAAGATTATCTCTTATTATTATTATATTTCATATATTATGACTGATGCCTATAAGCCTGTTGTTGTTCTCTCTTAAAATCAAATAGTCTTTTTTTCAGGACTTCAGCAGAAATGAAATTATAAAGTTATTAAAAAAATAAAACACTTTATTCACCAGAAATATATAAGCAACATTATATTTTGAATTAAAAAAAATAAATCCATGAACCCCAGATGAAACACTTACCTTGCTTTAGGATTTCATATCTTATTAGGGGCATATCTTGATTAGAGTCATTTGCAAGACTATGAGGGCCTGTGTAAAACACTTAAAGTATTTACAGACTATAAGAATCCATTCAACTTGAGAGCTTCATGGCAATGTGTTTTTGCACAGTTGAAATCAGTCTCTTCACATTACTTCAGATGAGATATAACTTTACGATTGAAAAAAAAAAAAATCTGGCAAGGAGCAAATATAACAAATGCTTGAAGTACTTCCTGCCAGTTGCTATATACACATTTTTAGATAATGACATTGGGTTGGGGGCTTTTTCAGGTATCACTTGCTTTTTATACACACACACACACACACACACTTTCTCACTAAACTGAAAGGAAGCTTTGTAATCTTCCATATAACGTCTGTGCTTTTTCACCTCACAGTTAGGCGAGCTATTAATTTCTTGAGTAAAGGGGATATTACAGGGGCTTGGCAGAGAGGTGTCTCAGCAGCAGGCAAAAAACGAATACTTGCCTAAAAAAGTGTCAAAACGTGGATGTGCCTCCAATAATTTAAAAAATAGAAGGTGATAAGTTGAAAATGTCAGGTAATTGGCAGACAGATAGAAAGTTAAACTGTGTCCTCAGTGAAGAAAATTAACCAGCAGCTGCCAGCAGAGGCCCCAAGGTCATCTGAATGTCAGAACCAAGTAAGGGCCAATCATTCAGAAGGGGTTCGCTGCTGATATTTGCCCTCCCTGGTCATTTTCCGATCTCCCAGGAACTGCCCTGAACTACTGCCAACATGTGTTCATTTCTAAAAATTACACAGATTGTGATTTATTACCCATCACGCTACAAAAATCCATTGTGAATTAAATCAGCCCTTTGTTTAAATTGCTACTCTGCAATACGTATCATATCATCATAAATGACATTGAAGTTATAATCTACAGTAGTCTGCTTCAGCCACTGATAAGGCTCCACCAAGGGACGATCAATACTTACTATTCATTTTTGAAATTATCTTCACATTGATCCCTGAACAAGCGCCAGCAACACAGAGGCACAGTGGCTTTAATACAATAATTATATAAAGGTTTACAGGCTCATCCTCCCAGCCAATAAAAGCTGTCAGCTGGCAGGGACAGTTACAATCCCATAATCCATCAAAATGCTGTTCTCTGACCTATGGGCTTCTGGGCTTTCGGTAGACCTCGATAAACATGCTTGTAGAAGAGAGAATAGCAACAAACACTAGCAAGCAAAAGCATCAGATTCATATTACCGATTACAAAAAAATATCTCTTATAGCACATCACCCTTTTTATCAGAGCAACAAAGAGGTGCATTTTTATTGTAATTCACCAAAGAGTAAGTGACTGGATGCGTGCGTATATTCTCGCACAAAGTCGGTCTGTTCTTTTCAGCAGGTGACTTTAGTTCAAATTATAAACTATAATGAAGTAAGCTCATGGAGCTAGTATCAGATATAGCTAATTTAGAGAGGAACAGCTAAGCACTCTAGACACAGAAAAACAAGACTACTAAAAGTCTGGAAGTAAAATACTGAGAGCCTAAGAATCAAAGGAAACTACCATCCAGGGGCAAATGAAAATCTGGATTAAGTGGATTGGGAATGACTCTCTAGCATTCAACCAAGATGCCAAGCTGTTTGGTTTTTTGTACGTGTGAATTTGTATTTTCACACAGATGGGGCTAAACAAATCTATTTATTTAGAAGTTGAGCTGTACAATTCAAATCTTGCATATCAATTGAAGCTGTATAAAAGAGAGGAGTGGTTATTTTATAAGAAAAGCATTTGGTGAAACTGTAAAGATTTACTCCAGCTATGCACTGTCCGATGATTCCACAATAAAAATAAGGTAACATGCATTTAAGGCAGAAGGTTTAAGGAAAAAGAAGGCAGAGAAGAAAATTTAAGATATGGAACAAACAAACAAACAAAGAAAAAAGAGAGAGAGCAAAGAACAGGAACTGGTACAATGCTGGAATACTTAATGATGTATAACGTCAACACTGCTTCTTGTATTGTCTGCCACATCAGTTATACCCCTCCTTTACTGATCCCATTGTCAGCTTCACAGTATTATCATGTACACAAGAAGCACAGAACCTGGCTGGCATTAGCAGGCACAATTTGCCTTTCAAGTTCATTCTTTAAATGCTTTATTTGACTTACAAGAATACCGATTAACAGCTCTTCATTTGTTTATTCGCCATCTGAAATTATGTCAAAAAAATATAAGAAAGCATTCCTATGATACAATTCTAGTGCTTGGTAAGGGGAAAAGAAAAACTTAGTTTTCAAAATTTTAAAGCATTATGTGGAGTTCCTTTAAGAAAGAGGTGCAATTTAGGGAACTTTTCCTGGTTACTTCTGTGGTTTGGGAAGTTTTTGATTTGTTTCTGACCAATACAGAAGACATCTCACTATGGTATAATTTCACTGAACTCCAATGTTTAAGTGCAACAAATGATATTTAACAGCTGAGAACCTTGCCTGTGACTTTACTTTCAAAGCTAGAGAGCTTATATTAAAGGTTTTTAATGTCAACAAAACAGTGGCATAAAGCTAATGCAAATTGAAGGTAAGTACAATCTGAGAAGGAATACGGTAACATTTTAAATTTCTCAATTCAGACCTTAATGTTTACATTAAGTATTTGATAAAGCAAAAGTCTTTCTTAGAGACATAACTTTCTTTTGTTTCTCTTTTTTTTCCCCCCGTGATCAATAGTAAAAGGATTTTATTTTTTTCCCCTACCTACAGAAATTATTGTTCCTTAGTGTGAAATACAATTTAAGTCATGACATCCCTCCTTTGAAGTACTACTTTCTTCTAATTGTTTCAAAGACTAATACATGTGTATATTTAAATTGTATAAAAAGGCTTTCTCCACTGGTAGCGGTAAAAGATGGAACAGCTGCCACCCATTAACATGCAACAGTAACCCAAGTAATGTTGTGCAATAAAAACAGATCTCTTCTTCACAACAAAAAAAGTATGCACTGGCCCTTGTGAGGTCAAGTGTGTTGCCCTGATTCTCTAACAACTTTCATGTATGCAAACCTTCATGGCCTGTTGATAACTATTAATTTT
The DNA here is from genome assembly GCF_964106895.1 of Numenius arquata. NCBI lineage: Eukaryota > Metazoa > Chordata > Aves > Charadriiformes > Scolopacidae > Numenius > Numenius arquata. The sequence continues at coordinate 68,465,262 of NC_133579.1, read as the reverse complement.
CCTCTCTGTTCTTTTAGAAATGCAAAGGAAAATAGTGTTTTCCTAAGTGATCTCGGAGAGTGCATCAGTCGTTCTTATAAGCACAAAGCATCTTGTATCTTTTAAAAAAAACTTCCCATACAGAGTAACGACTCTAAAATACCAAGTTAATTGTACCCAAACGACTACAGCAATATCCATAGCTTTAACTGTCGACTTGCACTTGGGTCTTAAAGTCAATATGGGTTAAATCTTGCACAGGATTGCTTATACTTCCCAAATTACTACCCCCAAAAAATATCATGATGTCACATTACTCATATACCTCAATGCCACCTCGATCACCCTATTCCTTTCAGTGGGTTCGCACAGGTAAGACTGATTAGTACTCTAATTGAGAATTAATAAACACTCCAGTTAATGGCAGTTATAGAATTCCCATTGCCCCTTATTGATTGCACGGCTTTGCAGGCTGGCGGTAAACCGTAAAAGAAAAACCATCATACCTACATAAAAACATGCCCTTCCCAAGCCCCACACATTTTGAAAACTAACGTGCAACATACAAAGAAAACTACTGCTACTGCACTAATATTTCTTGATTCTAAGTCATATATAACTTCAGTCCCAGGCTTCAACTTCCTCTCCTATCAACAACCTCTCCACATTTCAGCAGCAACTCAACATGTATGCAGGAGTTAAAGACCTATATTAAATCAACGCTCCATGTCCCTGCCAATGCAGAGCTCTTCCCCACAGTGCATGTAAGCAATAACATGCCTAAAGAAGGACAAATTATAAAATCAACCCACCGTAATTTGGGTTTTGTCATCCAGTTATGTGAAAAGGCTGGAGTAATTTGCCAACATAAAGATGGTCTCATACAGTGTACTGTCGACAGCTAGTATTGTAATGATAATGAAGCTATCTCTGTAGAACTGACACAGATGCATAAAGTGGTTTTTGAATTCGATATTAGCAACAGACACTCAAAACAGAATTGAAATATTCTTATACATTTAAAGGATTAATATAAATAGGTCTTTAGGAATACAAATGCTTGAAACTTCAACTCCAGTAGCTATGTTTTAAAATGAGACAAAACTTTGCTTTTTTGCTAAAGCTTCTTCAGTCAGAAGGGGTTTGCATGAAATTTGAGAATCCAAAAGCAACTTATTTGGACATTTTGAGGTTATAACATGATGGCACCATACCGACATTTTGACCTATTATATCTGAACAAGGTGTAAAAATATGCAATGTTTGTGAAAGAAAGACACACAAAGAAGGGTCAGCTAAAAATGTAAGTCAAGCTAGCTAAGTATATCGCCTCTTTGGTTTAACCCCATCAGGGCTCTTAGAATATTTGTTATGTAACGGATGGGAGATTAATTGCTAGCTTAATAGACCTTTCAAGTACCATTGACCTGCATGAACAAACATAATAATATAAAAAATAATTTAGAATTTACTTCGGCATACTAAATAGGATAACATCAACTCATGCTTTAGGGTACTATTTCTAAAATAGATGCATATTAAAAATCATTTTCTAATACATCATTAGGGGAGCTCATGGATAAATTCATTGATGAATAAATAATCTTAGAGCATAATTATTATTTTCAAGTTACAGATCCTGTGTGGATTCACACAGCCACATAGAATTGTGAGCCTCTTCTGACACTGTGATATCATTTCCTAAAAAGCAGTAATTGGAATTTATATTTAGACAAAAAAAAAGAGACAGGTCAGAAAATTATTTTGCCATTAACAGAGCCATTCTAGCAGGTGGATGTGGAAGCTGGAAGTTCAAGAGAAAAAAGCACAGTTTAGAGACAGTTTTTTAACATAAAGAAGAAGGAACTGTCAAAGCTCTAACATTAAAACAACACATGAGGAAGAGAAAAAGGTAAAGATCTGCACAGGAGAAGAATTATTCTGTCAGAGATAGCAGAATGATCAAGAAAAATAAATTAGGTCCTCCATAATGTAGATAAACAGGTGTGGCTTTTGTAAAGGGAATACACTGCCATCTGTTAAGTGAAAGCCATGTTTTAATGGTTTGCAGCAAGAGTTTAAGTAAAAGTAATTTAGTTACTAGAGCAGAGTTAGTAGCAGAGTTTAATTTGCTTATAGAAGGACAAGAAGACAAAGTTGCATCACTAGAAGCACCAGTAATTAAGAAAAAGGCAAGAAACAGATGAGATTAGAAATATGATTTTAAAAAGCTAACAAATACTGGCCTTGTGCTTTGGTTTAAACTGACAATCAAGAAAGAGGAGAAGAATGCTGCACTGAAAAGAGAGGTTTGGTGAGTCTTTGGAAAATAAGAGCAAACCAGTAAGAAATTAAAATATAACAGAAAAAAATATAACATTTCCAGATTAATTATCTGTTGCAGTCCTCCCTATCGAGGACAAGAAGAGACTAGGGTCTATGGATCAAAGCAGTAGTCTTTGAGATGCAGGATATTTTCCAGTATTGGAAATTATATTGTAAAGTACTATTAGAAGGATAGCAGAAGACAAGCATGAAGATGGCTTGAAGTCCTGTTTAAAGATATCTAACCATGTCTTCATATATTTATTATCTCTTCAGTTACTAAATCCCATACCCTGTGCATGTGCAGTAAGAGGCAAAAACATACACAGAAGGTACTACTTAGCCAAGCTTTTTTGGTATAGACATTGAGAAAAATACAATCTTTATCCCCAGCTGCCATCTATTGTATAGATTTTTGAATCTTTAAGGGTATTAATCACCAAGTGCTCCTGAAAGATATCTAAATATACACCATAAAATTCAGAACAAGAACAAAAAAAAACCTTCTAAGTATCTCTGAACATTGGGCAGTTCCTGCAGTCAAGTCTGTTTTGTCCATGATGGTAACTGATGAGTGATTTCTCTGTCGTTATCTCGACTCACGAACTTTTCCATCTTATTTTCTCCTCCTGTCCTGTTCAGGAGGGGAAGCGGGAGAGGGCCTGGGTGGACAACTGGAAGGCAGCCAAGGTCAATACCATAGGTAGACAACGAGTGAGCCACTGACATTATAGACCATATGTAACTTAGCAAATTATGTTCTGTTTTATCTTGATGAAGAATAAAAAAAATCCTGTCATTCAACATAAAGCAAGTCTCAGTAACAAAATGGAATAGTTGCTTTCATATAAATTTGAGCTGGGAAAAAAATCAGACGGAAGTTGTTGCCAGCGTAGATAGGTTCCCTTAACCTTCTCCTGTGTAAAGAAGCTGAATGCCATTTAAATAAAATTAATCTCAACCGTCCTGCAAGTTCCATCATCTACTGTGCATCAAAAACTTTCAAAGGTAGGATAAGACACCATTACCAAGGTTTGGCTGAGTCAGTTTATTGCCTATTTGCCAAGTATAGATTTCCTACAAGAGCTTGGTACTTTTAGTTATTCAGTAGAAAAGGGTTGGTACTAGACAGCTTTTTTATGAGATGTAAAGGTATTGGAAGGTTTCAGGAATCAGTCTGATGAGCTTCCAAGGCAGGAAAGTGAAAAATTTTCCAAAAAGGCTGCAGAGATATGACTATGGTTTAGTTAAACAGAATCTGTACATCTACCTCTGAACTAGGCGCTTTGTAAAACATGTTCACCACTAAAAGGCTCCTCAGAAGAGCAACCTAAAAAGTAGCAGTTGCCTGCAGGCCACATTAAAATAAACTCCCCCAGCAGCACTGTGCAGTATTTTTCCCTGGGGACTGCTTGTATAAGTTTAACACACATCCTGTTTCCTTGATTTGAATCAAGTACAAATACTACTCTTCGAATGCCTGTCTTTGCAACACTATATCCTCAGCTGTATTCAAGATATTCTGTCTATAAATATCAATCACGATTACTTTTATATTGCCCTTATTACATTGATCCACAGTTTCCTATACACAGTTCTGACAACTGATTCAATATACTAATGTTATGCATTTGAAAAACTAAACCACTGCTCTCTTTTGCAGCATCTAAAGCGTACAGAACGGGATACCTACAATAACAGAACACTTACGTGAGCTCCAAATGACTTGCTCTAAAGCAAGATTCCTTTAGAGATATGCAACATGATATCTTAAATCTAATGAATATATGCTTAAATGAATAAATGACTATTGAAAATGAATGAATAAATGCTTAAAAATATTGCTTAAATCTAATGAATATATGACTTCAGATCAAATACTAAATGCTAATGTCCTTTAACTGTACATATAGAAGACTGATATTCAAGTAATTCAATGTTGCTAAAGGACACATTCTTTCAACATCTAGTATTCCTATGAACAGGATGCAGAATCAGAAGAATACTTATTTGGCATTATTAATCGCTATATTAATTGCATAGTTGCTAAAAAAGGAATAAATTACATAAATTTGCTGAGTACTTCATAACAACTTTCAGTTCAGATAACAGCAGGAAAGGAAATTCATTCTCTTCAGCATCTGAAGAGCTATTATTTTTTTTTTGTTCTTAAAGGCTAATTTAAACAAAAATAGATTTTTAAAAAGGTAATATTAGACAGAACAATTTAGTAACACCCCCATCTTCTGACCAATGTGATATAAATATTGGGCAATTGTCACAAAGGTGCATGCTGCTTTACATACAACTAATATTAGAAGGAAACTGGTTGTGCCTTCTCCCGCTGTAACATTCTTTACAAGATTGCAAATATTTGAAAAGAATCAAGGCTCTGCAGATAGGATGTTTGGCTATGAATTAGTAGTGAAATGCTAGTGTAAAGCCCCTGTTGTAAGCTCTTGCCAGGATCACAAATGCGAGTGATTATTTTCCTCATCTCTCTACCTTTCTCACAGCCAATTCTAGGGTATCCATACATTCATTTCCAACCATTTTTTATCCTATTTTAAGTTGACCTTTCTTCAACAGAAGAAGAAAGAGAATATCCAGAAGAGAAGCAATACATCCCTTGCAGACTGCTATCTAAGAAGTTGATTATGGAAAATTTGAAATAAAAACGTATCTACTCCTTCTATTTCAGTGTTTATAAAATCTTTAGAGGCCAAAAGTTTATTCTATAGTGTTAATGTTTTAAAATACATATTTTAAAGATTTTTCCAAAAGAGTATTATGTATTATTCATAGTGGGAGCAATCAGGGGATGTGATTGACATGGAATTGAAAAAAAAAAAAGTGAATCAAGAAGTACACAACCTATAGAATGCACTTTTTTCTATAGGAGCTTTGCCCTTTGCAAGATTCAATAGTATTCTGTACAGTACCAGTGTCATGTCAACCATCCTTCACGTTCATGGAAATACCTCTACAATCTTATATGTCCACTTGGACCACCTGGAAGATGCTAACAAAAAATAAAAGTTGCTAGAGGATGAAAATTTGTTGAACAGTTATTGTAGATAGATAAACTGAAATTTACTAGTAAGTAACCTTACTAAAAAGCAAGGTTATTTTTCTCAAGTGAAATGATAGTCTTATTGTATATGAAAATAATTTGAAAGTGTCCATTGTACATAGTCTTTATACAATATAACTGCAGGGCAGAGATAGGGACTTTACTTTCCCAATTAGGATGTGAAGCAATATGAAAAGAAATTATTTTGACAGGACTTTAGCGGTCATAGTAACACACATGAGGACAAACACATCAAATGCAACTCTTTGGATTACAGATTTCAAACAATAGAGGGCTCCTCCTCAGAAACTGCATTTCTCTCACTCATTTGTTGTCTCAACGGACATCTCTCACTCATTTGTTGTCTCAACCGTGTAGAAGAGTCTCAGTGTATGCTTCTAGGTCATTATAACATTAGATAATATCTCATATAAATGTTAAATGACAGTCACATAAGGACATATATGAAATACTAAAGATACTCTAGAAACTTTCCCTTGTATTTTTATTTAATTGCTTTCAACTTATAACAATAGAAAAGTACTGGGCTGTGGAAGAACAGCACTTGCCCGAACAACAGACGATGTATCTATTATCTCACTTCCATGAAGGTCATCGACCTATGACAGTTGGAGTAGCAGAAACATTAGAAATCATGTGCAATTTAATCTTTACACAAATAAAGGAAAAGTATCACAATGCCTGAATAATGAAGAGTCTCTCAGAGAAAAAGAAAAGTCTGTCCCTGAGGATATTCTTCATTTTCTTTCCTGAACTGTTCCAATGCGTTCACACTATGAGATTCACTCACTGTGCTGACACACGTATTAATAGTATTTTGGCTGGAAGAGTGTAGATGTTCTAAAGTGATTGCAAAGTGCAGCTGTGACTCAGTTCTCCTTTCATTCATTCATTACTTCTCCATGTCAATTCTGGGAGACTATTGTTCACCGAGAAACTGTCATCAGGATTGAAATTAACTGTTTTTTCTCCTACTTCAGGCAAGAGTGTTTTTATGTTCCCTGCTTTCCAGAACATGCTACCTTATCTTTTACAAGGTTGGGGATGAAAACATTGTATCAGTTCCATTTGAAAATAAATAAACACCCAGAAAATATGGAGAAAGGTACACAACAAAAGAGGATAACCTATAAAAGCATTTTCATGTTAACACTCTATATTCATCTTCTGATAATTTAGAAATCAAGCAAGCAAAAATAAAGCACTTCCTACTGCAATTCTCAGTCCGCTAACAGCTAATGATGGATAACAATACAAGTTTATTTTCTATTCACTGAAAATGACACCTCTATGTCTTCAAGAAAGGAATGGGGGAAAAAAATTAATCAAGAGTCAGAAGAGGTCAGCTGTTTCATCCTGCTTTTATAGAACTGAAAAGAAAGGGTATAAAAATTATTTTTACCAAAAAAAACACTGGTGTTGACAAGCTGCAAACGAGCTGAATTCTCCATTGGTCTATCTTTAACAATGCCGTTAGGTGAAGACTATGAAGATTTTTATTTCTTTTAAAATACCAGACTGCAGTTTTCAGAATAATGTGGGAAAGGACAACTTCCCCTCAGAATTGGTACTTTATTTTCACTGGTTTTTATATTTAAATTCAACATAAAAAAAATCAAAACATTTCAACACAACCAAATCAAACAGTACAATTTCTATGGGCAACTGAGTCAGTGTTTTCCAATGGAATATTATTATTTCAGAAAAACATCAGCATATTTAAGAAAATTACTGTTTTTCAAAATATTAGTAGAAAAATATACGTCTCCTTCCATGATAAATTAGACTTTCACATTTGAGACAACTGAGGATTATCTTTTGCTAAACACAAGCTCCTCCATTGCTGTTCTACAACCTGAAGGCTTGCAGAAGAACCATCATTTTACTAATCTAAATTAAAATATACCATGTTTCTACTTGGTGAAGCAGGTGGAGAATTTATTCTCTTTTATTCTCATCACCATGGAACTAAGTTTTGATACGAAGAGGGGAAAAGAGGAAAGCTGACAATTCTTAAATAAATGATAGCACTGTGTCTAAAGAAAGAGGAGTACTATTTTTTCTATGTCCAACAACGTACCTGTATAGTCAAACATCCTAATCTTTTTAGCTCTCATTGGGAAAAAAGTGTATACATCAGTTTTCCCAGAAACTCCACTGCAAGGAACATAGCTTGACCATGTAAACTAAAATAGAAGATAAAACTAGCATCAACTCAAATAGAAGATAAAACTAGCATCAACTCAAATAGAAGATAAAACTAGCATCAACTCAAATAGGCATAGTCCAAAACTTAAAGATCTAAGCATATAAAATTTCATTTGATAATATGATTTTTTTTTTTAATTTTAATCCTTTGCTATTCTGGATTTAGCACAATGAAGTAATCTTCATATTGCATTATTTTGCATTCCTAAAGAAAATATTTCTGGGTTTGTTTTGTGTAAGAAAAAATGTATTATGGATACAGGCAAAATGCAAGGAATACTATGACTGAGGCAGCAATATAGCGAACAGTGATGTGCTTGCCATTCTTAATAGAAATATCAAGAACGTAACAGTCAAGCATGCTCTAAATCTATAACTATGCATGTTGCCTCATTGCATTTGCTGCATGACCTTGTCTCTCCTTGACACATCTCAACACTCAAATCAATGATGATAGACATCAGCAGGGCCTTGTGGATTCTCCTGGGATACCACATTTTATGTAATATTTTTGATTACCTAATTACAACTTAATCCTATGTAAAAAAACATTTAAGGATATTCCCCTTTCTATTTCTGTTTTCATATTTTAGTCACCTGTGGTACATGTTGTATGCTTCTTTACCAACCAACCACAAATTCTGCAGCCAGAATAAGGACATCATATATTTTCACATAAATACTTCTGATGTACAAATTTTGATGCGGACTCTAATGAGGTGATTTTTACTTTCATTTTTAACAATTTTTCCCCATGACTCAATTTCTTTGTGACAATTCAATCATTTATAGAAAGTGAGACAGTTATTTGCAGTTTATGGTCATGCAAATTAAGTACCTAAACCATACAGAAGGAAGAAAACAGTTTTCATTCAAACTCAACTTTAAATAGTCTGTTTTCCTGGGTTTTTTATCCATTTGTATGGCTTGTTTTCTAAAACTTACAGAGGTTTGTTATTTATTTACTGCTAAACATGAAGGCTCCTTTACAACATACTGGGCAGAAATCAAGTATACTAAATAGTACTAGCAGATGCCTAGGCTAACAGGTAGGAACAGATACAAATGGTACAGCTGCAGCCAAAGTAATTAATTTTTTGTTGGTTTTGATTTTTTGAATTGTGACACTCCATTTCATTCCTTTTATTTTCTCAGCACGCAAATTTAGTGTTATATACCTGAGGCAAAGGACAACATACCATGTAGTTAATTGTCACCATGTCAATTATGCATGAAGCAAACAAAACCATTTAATTAAATTTGCAAGTTTATAGCAAATTTAGAAAATGTGTGAGGAATCTTTCCTATCACTGAATGCTCTAAAAGGCTGTATTTTTTAATCTTTTCCTCTCTTATGGAAATCATACATGCACACTATTATACTTTAGACCATTTTCAAAAAAAGGAAAAAAAAACAAAACATACAGTAAAGTTTGAAGCACAGCATTCATATGGGATTTATGTGTAGAAACTAAGGATTACTGATTTAAGTATCTTATCATATTCTACCTACATAACAATTAAAAGAAAGTTACGCAGTTGATACGCTATTGAAGCGGGAAACCTGGAGAGAAATTAGAGCCATGTAGTCAATAGCAAAACTTCCATAGACTTAAGAGGGTCCAAAAGTTTGTCTCAGAATATGTTGCTGGTTTGTCACTGTCCTAAGCTTATGTTTTCCCATATCAAAGCAAGGATTTAGAATGGCCTGGAAATGATAGAATCTCGATGCTGAAACCCTCATTTCACGTGCCTGAGTTCAGTATAATCAAAGAACTGGCAGATGCCAAATTAAATAGCCTGGATTTAGAGTGCTCCTAGTATAGAGAAAACCTATTCTACGTCCCCAAAATACATGGGAAATCCACAGAAAATATATACAACACTTTGCACAAAATGGACAATTTTACTTCCTGATCCTGCAAATTGTGCCTAACTTAATGCTTATGAATATTCCCATTTAAGTCAATTGGATTATTTACATGAATTAAATTAAGCACATATATAACTGTTTTTCAGATAAAGGTCTTAATTACTTTTAAGGTATTGAACCATTTTTCTTCAGACTTGACTCAATGAGAGCTATAGATCAAGTCTAGCTAGAAGTTACCAGCATTATCTGGGTTTAGTTATCCACTAAAAATGTTTCGGAGTAAGATAGAAAAAGAAAATATTTCCACAATCTCTCATGATTAAAAAAAGTATTTTCAAACAATCATTTTACACATATTTATCCAGTAATAACTGTTCAGATAAGACTGTCTATACAAAGTAGGGAATGGATTTCAAAAATGTATATCTAAAAGTAAACACAGAAGTCATTCATTCCTTGTTTATTCCCTCAGGACACATAACTATATAGGACGATATTATTTTTGAAGTAATATCCTCTTTGCATCTGAGGAAGGAACAGAGAAGTTTAAGATAGATGACCAGAAAAAAATTACTGTTCAGATATTGATAACTGGAGGAATGACAACAGAAGAAATGAATACAGGAAGAATTTAAGAAAATGTTGGTGTTCTCAATGTAAATATAATAACGTAATAGAAAAAAAACCACAACCCTTTGAGGTGCTTTCTATACTCTCTATGTATTATGTAAGTAAAAATACATGAAAGAACATTCTCCTATTGCCTGTGTTGATCTTTTAACAAATTGAACATTTCCACTATGAAAATTAAGCATCATAGCAGCATGAAACCATAAAGATAAGTACTCAATCCCGTTAATTCTGAGATGAGTTTGATTAGTTCCCTTACACAACTCAAAACAGCAAATGATTTTTTTTTTTTCTGCATGTCTCTGCACAAATCAGAGCACTCACATGAGTTTAGCCACTGATTCAACTCCCAGCAGAGACCAAACAAAACAGGCACTTGCTTCCTATTTTACTAAAAAGGGTTGGTGTGATCACGTTGCATGTAATAACATACACTGTAGGTGCATTCTCCAAGTACTTCTGTTAGGTGAACATGCTGAGTGTCACTACACCCATTCTGTTCTACTTGAGCATTTTATTTTGTGCCTATTTTCTGTTAAAGGACCTTGATCATAACTATTTCAGTTCAGATGGTTTTCAGAACTTTAGCAATTTTTACACCCACTTCCACAACTTGTTTCTACAACACAGAAGACACAGGTTGGTAAATAAAAGGCAAGCACTATGTTTGAGGAAAAGAGAATTAAACTACTAATGGGTTAGTCTTCAAAGGCTACAATTATTCTAATAATTTCTAAAACAAAAAGCCCTGCAACTCTATATTTTCCTCACTAGTGTTGACAGCACACATCAGGTTTCCGACTCCTAATGTGGTATAGTAAATAAGGGTTCTGGTAACATTCAGCTATGCCATCAGTACAGCACTGGGCATAAAGTTCAGCTATGAACTCCACCCAGTGAGATGTTTGTTAAAAATACCTTTATCAGATAACTTAGTCACATTCATAAAGATGCATAAATTAAAATGAAGCTTTGAAAGAAAATACAACAAATTGAAGGAATCACAACAAATTGTTGACTAAAAAATTGTTCCTCAGCGGAACTCAAAGGAAAGTCTATACTGCAAGTTGATTTTCTAACAGTATTCTAACTATATAACACAGCATATAATTCAATTACAACATTTCCTGTGTTTTATGAGCAGGAATAAACAAACTCAGAAAGTAGCAGAGCTTGTAATTAATTAAATCATATCCATTTATTTCTGAAGTGTTCCTTGTACATACAAGGAAAAAAAACCCTCCCTGATGAATAAAATCCTTTTGACTTTTCTGGGATCAGGTTATTTCCTGTTTGGTTTCTGATACCTGAATCCAGGTCTAGGCCTAAGTACAAGGTTGGATTTTTTCCCTCCCCCCTTACTTAACCTGTGTTTTTCAAGTTTATTCTGAGACTGCAGGCAAAACCTGGCCTTGTCTTCAAAATCAAAAAGGAAGCCCTCATCACAGGTGTATCTTCCATACATTGCAATTAAACTCTAATGCTGAAATTAAGAATCGGGTAAAAAAATTACAGCCCTTAACTTTTGAGGAAAGCCTTGAGAGAAAACACGGAACAAGTCTGCTCAGTGTCCATCTGCATGTCAGTTTGCTTATGGATAAAGAGAAGAACAGTAACCTAATTCTTTCCAAAGCTTTTAAGTGCTAAACTAATCACTTAAAGTTTAAATAATAAAATATAATACAATAGCCCATGAGCTGACCTATTTTGGCTCCAGGCATGCATAGATATTAGGGATTTTGTTAGAGTTAGCTGAGATATAATGACTACACTTTATAGCAAAGAAAGATTTAACCCAACATGCCTTTCATGATCTTAGCTAGACTTTCAGGTCTTATGTAAAGAAAATCATTAATCATAAAATATGAGAAACTAATACTTTAATTCCTTTTCCACCAATCCTATGGACACGTCCCTTGGCTCATTAAATATTTTAAATCTGCTTCATTCAAGTACATACATATACTGTAAGTTAAGGTGTAACATGATCTTACCCTCGAAACTTTAGATCTATTTACACTTGCAAAATTGATGTGGGATCAAGTTGAATTGGTCACGTTAAGCATAATTAAGAAGCTGGTATAAATAGCACAAGGACGCTCATTTCCCTGACTCTACTTTGTGCTTTGAAGAGATATGTTACAGTCTTAATTACAATGGCTCACTTCCCCCAGCTCCCTCTGCTTTTGACGAGAGTCTGAGAAGACGGAATTTTTCTGCACTTTGAAATGTAACAAATGCACCAAACTCTCTCTTAAAAGTTTATTGAGCTATAATGGCCATTCTGCTACTCTTCACCATTAGAAGCAATGTGTTGAGGGAAACAGCTGACTGGACAGTGAGTATTTATGACTATGCACGTGGATGAACCTGTTCTTACATCACCTCAGCAAATTGAGACCAGAATAATTAAAAATAATTAAAAATTCCCAAAGCTGTTATATAATCTGCATTAGGTCTTCAGTATAATGACACTCAAAAAATCATGACCCAAGATAGAAAAGTGCCTACTTCATATATTTGATGGGTAATGGCATTTAACCATTGTTATGAACTATAAAGGGAGCATATTCATTAAAAACTTTGTTTTCCAAGTATGCTAGTTAGCAAGCATATGCAATAAATCAGAGTTTTCTATGTCTGGACTGACTACATGCTCTGTTTTCTACTAAAACAAAGTGAGCAAGAATTTTGCTTTTAATTCTGTTACCAAAAAAAAAAAGCGCTAAGTTATAGCATATTCCTGACTTTACAGGAAGTTCCGACAGAATTCTGTCACTGTACAGACAGGCATATTATTGAAAGGAACAAACAAAGCAGAGGATTTCAACCTCAACATTTCTCTCACAAACAAGAAAGGAGGGTCTTGACTTAATACTCTGGATTTCTCTGGAAGCGAGACCAGGTTTGGTGCTGGTTACTGCACTGTCCAAGAGTGTGTGCTCGCAGACAGTACCCTAAACTCTGCACTATATTCTTCCCTAAAAAGCCTCATGTTTTCCAGTAAAAATCCTGAGGACACAGGATTATCAGCAGGGGGACACTGTCCATGATATGCTACCTTCATCCACATTCATGCTGTAGCAAAATTTCCTTCTGCTTTTTGCTGTACTCCAGGAGCAGATTTCACCCCAAACAATTCAGAATTTTACATCTTTGTTTTCTTCTCACATAATTCTTTTTAAAAATAGCAAAACATTCAATTAACAAAAAATATTTGGGAAATTAAAGAAAAAAAAGATGAACCAAGCAAACCAAAAAAACCCATCAAGTGTAGCATTAAGTTTCTGTGCACTGTAGTCACTTGCAAATTGAAGAGTAATCTCTTATCAACTGCTCTTACGTTTCCCCTAAACACATGTGAGTGCACTATGGAACACATGGCAAATCACTAAGTCTCTTTATGGTTCAGCTATAGAGGTATCACAATAACAAAACTTTCTATCCCTGAAATAATATACTGTATAACTGAGAGAGGAGGCTTAAATATGTCTGGATAAAAAAAAAAAAGTAATATGCCAGGCTTAAAATACGATATTGTATACTACTTATCAGGCAGCTAAAGAGGGCTTATAGAGAAGAATGATGGATGTAATTTTCTTTCTGGAAAAAAAAAAGTTATAAGCAAAAGAACTGAATTTAATCTAATATCACTACTAAAGCTTGTCGTAATCTTATGGAGCATTTGGACAGTACCTAGGGCCAAAGAGATGATCCTGAATTAGCATAGTATACAAATCAGCTTTTCGATTTTTATCAGATTATCTGCATTACTGGCTAATGCTGATGCATTCTGCAACATGCAATAAACACTTCTAAGCATCATATTTCCAAAGAGTAAAATATCTTCAAAACAGATCTTAATTGTTTTAGCAAGATAAAGTATGTTACTTTTGCATGAATAATATTATCAGAATCCCATTAAATCTCTTCATTTATTATCTCTAATGCTACTTAAAAGAGAAGTTAATAGAGTAATTCATTCTCGTACCATGACCTTGGTCACTAGTACATGATGTTTCATATTCATTACACTGAACTAAGTGAGGGCTCTGTTATAATATCACTTAATTTATATTCTGAATAATGCTCTGGGGACAAGTTGCGCTTGTGCATTAGGGTTCTATCTAAATCACAAAATTTGAAGACAAGTGGATAGAGCAGATACTACTAAACAACGTGTTTGTTAACATAAACCATTGTTACAGACTCCGAACATGAGACCTTGGGAATTAAAAGTTAAACAGCACAGTAGTTTTCCCAGAAATATTCAGCTTGCCTTAAAAAAAAAAAAAAAAAAAAAACCTACAAAAAACCAAGAACACACACAAACAAACCCAAACCTGATATTGCATATTCAATCTGTATTTTTGTTATATTGGTAGATTCTTCTACAGAGTACTATTTATCATGCCACAATTGCAAATCATATATGACTTCCTCCCCCTCCTCCCCCCGCTGACATGTCTCCCCCCCCGCCATAATTTTAAAGACTAGAAAATAACTTTTTTTTTCCTCTATATTTTGGGTTTCTCTTCAGCGAAACATCCACCACAGTTATCTATTCAATGAGAAAATACTACCTGTTTCCTAGTTTCCTACCGCAAAAAAATGTAGGTTCTTTTCCTTCTACATTCATGATTAGTATAAGCTGATGAATGAAGTGTATAAAAAGAAAATTTTTAACATTTTAGAATGCAAAAAGCCTGACTTCCCATATGAATCAGTCGGTTTTGCTTGAAACCTTTAATACCATCAATCTTTAATATTACAGAATTCCCAGACTACTTGATGTACTGAAGTAAACTGTTTCGATGATAGCATCATTATAAGGCTACGTATTTATTGTCACCCAACAACTTCCAGAAGTGGATCTGTGTCTCCAATTAAGAAAATGAAAACAAAAAAATCCCTTCTACAAGCCTGAAGTTCAGTTCAGGACGTGAAAGCTAAACTGGCCTATTACCTTTTTCATTCATATTCCAATACTAATAGAGGACTTGCAAGCCACATCACTTAACAAGCACTATCTATTTTCTTCAGTGGGTAAGCACATGATTGCAAGAATTTATTCATTCTAATTGGAGCTAGGCAAATAAATTTAATGTTAGTTTTAAGAGAGACTTCATGATGATTTTACATAAAATCACATTAATAACTCTTGCAGGTAATTTTCTTGCTCAACACAGAACAAATTCAAGAAATTAAAAGTTACATCTTCTTCATGAAGCTGTTTTTAAAATTAGAATTGTACTTCTCACATCTCTCCCAGCCTTTTTAGAGCCATAGATGCATCTCCATATTTTATCCACATAAAGTAAAAGCAGCTTTGGTGTACAAGGTTAAAAATGCAGAATTTTTCAGTTAACATCAATAGGAAATTTATATCCTCTTCTCTCTCACCCTGACAGTAAAACAAAATGGCACAGAAATTCCCACCACTACTTAAAAACGTCTAAATTGAATGTTTTCTAAAGGCCATGGTGGATAATAACACACAACACATGAAGCCTGTGCAGATCTGAGCCTTGAGAGTCTAACTCAGGAATGCAGAGTAATTTGTGACGGTTTGAGATGTCTCTGGCAGAGACACCTCAGAGTTAGGTTGGACTAGATGATCTTAAAGGTCCCTTCCAACCTAGACAATTCTATGATTCCTACCCCACACTAACACCATCTGATGGTCCTCAGCACTGTCGTGGCATGATACAAGAAATCCTTCAACCCACAGTCTCACAGACACTTTAATGCTACCTCATCCTACCTGTGATGGTGGGTCCATGCCAATATACCAAATCGTGGACAGCTGTAGCTAAAGGCACAGACCTGATGCATCTGTCACAAATGCTACAGGGGCAGGAATATCTAGACAGACTTGGAATCTAGACTTCTAGGTCACAGCTTTATTTCCCAGAGATCATCCTGTCATAGCAGAGTTGTCCCCCCATTGATACATTCAGAGATGGTGGGCACAGTCAGCAGAGCAGAGAATCATACATTTCTACCTATTACTACGCACATACATCAGCCCGAGTGGTATCTCATATCTCAATTTAGCACGCTATGGTAATTGTATGAATAGTACTAGAAACAGCATTGGAAGTATAATGAATGATTCTGGCAGCTCTGAAGTAAAAGGTAACAGAATACGTAGGCTCTGTATGTCTCTGACTGATACATTATGATATATTACAATGCTGCCGACACGTCAAAAGATGTGATTTAGTAGTCACTGGTTATTTCAATTTACTCTTTTTGCGTTTTTAATTAGTAAATGAGTCCCTCATGGTCAAATGATTAATTACACAATAATTCACTGCAGTACCTTCTTTTCCTGTTTGAGTGGAGCACGCAGTATATAGAGAAACCGTTTGGAATATAGACTGACATTATAAATTATAGCAACGTGTTCACACTGCTTTAGTCAAGGTTGTGTCAGCACTCCCATTAAGAACTCCTGTTTTCAGGTTAGTTAAAATTAGGCAGAAAAAGTTCATTCTCAATGTTGGCATGCAGGAACTCAACCAGGGAATAAACTCCTTCCATCCATAAACCTATAGATGTGTGTACATAAGGAGAGGGTGAGAGAAAGTGAAGGAAGCAGGCAGTGTAGAGATAGTTAAGAGGTAGGGGAGAGAGGGCAGGAAGCAAAGAAACAAAAAAACATCTGCTGTTTGTTGTATGTGATCATAAGTAATAACAGAACCTCTTAATTTTCATTTTTTCCTCATTAAGAGATCCCAAAAGATAATTGCAAATTATATGATTACACCTAACAGGTATGAAAGCCACGGAGTGAGGAACAGAGCCCAGTTTTCCTTCCAAGTCCTGGCCCCACTGTCCGCCCTAAGATACTGCACAAATATTAAGTTTTCCCCTATGGTAAATAGAAGACTCACTTTGACAAACTTTCGACATGTTATATAGATAGTGGTCTTCCAGTGATTAATGATGGGACTGAGACTTTAGGTTATGACTAAGGCAAGCAGAAAACAGCAAAATCACCTTACATTCCAAACAGGCTAGTTATGAAGAATATCAAGGCTGGAACCTGCCTAACTGGGGGTGGTGTGGTTCCAGCAGTCTTTTTTTACTTGAAGGTGTTTTAAGACAATCTATTTTACTTTCAGTTGACAAAGAATAGCAGGTCAGGTGTACTCATGGCAGCGCTATTCCTCAGCTGAGGATGTGACAGCTCCTGAACAGCTCCCGCTTGAATAAGGTTTGTTTGATGGATCAAGATATGTGAGCACTTGCTAATGTTAGACTGGATTATTTTGCCTGACAATCACAAACAGTTTAATTCAGTGGGAAAAATAAACTTATATTAAGAAATTCAGAAAGTGCTAAACCTAGATTCTCTGCAGAGAATTAAGATGACAGCAAGTATTCGGGGTTCATAACCTTCCTGGGCTTTTATGAATAGCCCAAACATTCATATTAGTTATATGCATACGTAACACAATGCTAGAGATAATACGTACTCACAGTCTTGCCAAATGGTAACAATTGATCAGAATTACAGAGCTAGACAGTTTAGATTAGACAGATTAGATCTATTGAATAGGATGGTCCTTGGAGTAGTACAACACATGACACTAATGACTGAAAGATCACATCATTCATTGGACAAAAATATTTTGATATGAACCTTGGGATCTCATACATATTACGCTGGTGAGAGGCAGGGTCCTACATCACTGTGCATATAAAAGAGGGACAACACAGAAAAAAATTCCTGGAGTTATCAAGTATCACACATTACCATTTCCATAAGATAACACGCTCATTCAGTTAAATACATCTTTATGAATCATGAAGATGTGGTCTTTGGAAGAACTGAGAAACCTAGAATAATAGTTTCCTTGAAGTCATAAACTTGTCAAATAGATAGGAAGAGGGTAATTTACAGCATCTTAAACATTTGGCCCAACACACATACTTCCCCTATCCTTGCCTCCAGGTAACCACCTCTTTCTAGTCATCGTACAAAGAATGCAGTCTTCCTGAACTGAAGTGCTCTGAAACCTTACTTGTATACATTATATGACACATATCCATGACACCTAATTTGCTTAAAAGCGACACAGTGCAGAACCATAGCTCTGATGCTCTGGAATATCCATCTTTTTGTCGTTACTCTAAAGCTGAAAACAACAGATCTGCCTCAGACACAACCGGTTCCTTCTTGTTGTGTTCTTGCAGCCAAATCAATAGACTCAATGCTCTCACCTCTTCCTGTCCTGAGCTTCCCTACACTTTCAGAGCTTCAGATTAAAGGTATGCATTAAAAGATGACAGATTTGGGTCTGAAAAAGGGATGGGAATTTTTAATCCTGGAGATAAAACAGAATGAAAAGTCAAATGAAAAATGTGGGGTGAGGATGAAGAAGGCAGAGCAGTGGAGTAAACTTTCAAGAAGAGAGGGTGGTAGGACTCTATGCAACTTCACAGAATGAAAGCTGA
>NC_133579.1:68406687-68441687 GCF_964106895.1 Numenius arquata | reverse complement strand
ATACCTACTGCATCTGATACAGTCCAATTATAAAAATGCTAATGAATAAACACTATTGCTTCCAGGACAGTTTCCAAGTTGTCCAGAAAACACTTAAGAGGAAATCCATTTCCTTTTATGTCCATTTCATCATATATCTTATGGGACAGCACTGACTAATTATAAAGCAAATACCTCCAGTGATCATGAAACAACTTGAATTCCTCAATATGTGAGCTGAAGTTAAAGGTGTGCCCCAGCCATGTCTCCACCTTTTCTTTTTTTTTTTTTTAACTTTTTTTTTCTTTTTTTTTTTTAATTTTTTAAGTGGCAGATTAGCTCCCACACAGTCATTTAGGCAAACTGTCAGGCAAGGGACACCATCAGAAAAACCTGGTTAGATGCAGTCACAGTAAGGAGTTTGAAGAGATGACTGGATGACTGGGCTGAGGGGTAAAGCAGAACCACCAACTTCGCATCTCAAGCCTTGATTTATGCCAGTTTAAAGTGACTGTGGAATTCAACTTTTAGACGTCCTTTGGAGAAAAAAAAAAAAAATCTGTTCCACACTGCTGGATGAAAAACGTGCATAAAATCTGTAAATAATACTCCCTCATCAATGGCAAGTGGTCTCTATGTAGCACATAAGGAATCAAGAACAGGATCAGATTTGCTTTTAAACTTGAGTATAAATAGGCAGCAAGATAAATCGGCATACATTTTGCATGTTTCAAATTATAGTTCTTGCTAGCCATTGAAAAATATCATAATTTAGAAAAGAACATCTTCTGCTGTTACAGCAAAGCACACAGGAATAAACCAGCTCGTCTCAAGCATTTCTTATATTCAGAAAAGCACTGTCCCTGAATCCTGCCCATATAAACAAAATAAAGGATCATGCAAAATATTTGGAATTGTCCTGTCCAAATGCAGAACTGCAAGATGCCAAGAAACCATATTTAACTCCCTGCAGGACAACTATGCAGTGCTACTCTAACCATATACAAGTAATCTGAACTGTCACACACCTGCAGCAAGACAAAAGAAAATCTTTGTGGTGATTAGTGTTCAAGATTCAGCAGAGGCAGCCTGTCCTTTTCAGGAGAGCGTGAAGAAAGAAAATAAATACATCAACTCTCCTCCTGACTGTCAAATTATGAAAATCAGTCTTGGAATGCTCCCATACAACCTTGCTATGAAACAAGGGCAAATTTAATCCTTCATACTCAGTAGCTTGGCTGTAGTCCAGGAAGGTCCTCAGCATGAAGGCTGAAGTGAAGCCAAACCATGAATATCCAGGAGAGCACAAATATTAGATTGAAGGTTCTATTAATACAGAAATGACTAATGTTGGCATTAGGCAAAATTTATCTGCTATTTTACCAGGGGATTAGAGTGTAATGCACTGCATCTAGCTCAGAAAAGAAATCCTGAAGATATATCCAGATAAAGGTACAGCTAGGGAAGATATCTTGGGCACATGCCCATAGCATGTTTTCAGGCACACCATGTGCATGCCACAGGTGAACTATTATCAGAAACAATAGTGGCCACGCGAGCGGTAAAATGGCAGCAAACCCCAGTTTCCCTTAGATTCCAATTTTGCTTTCTAGCAAGAATCCCCATGCAAGTCCTGGCACGTGCAGCACATCTTCACGCACAACGTCTGCAGGTGGGTTTGTGTGCTTTTGCACAAGGGTACAGACAGAAACTCCTTGTTCAAAACTGAGGAGTCAGCCCACCTAGTATGCACCACAGTATCAGTGGCTGCAAGCCAAGCCTTTAAAAGTGGCATTACTGGGAATTTATTCTTTACAGTCTTATCTGATTTTAATTTTTTTTTTTTGTATGGGTTTGAGTCCGTTAACATTAATTTCTTCACCTATCTTTTGCTGCCACGCTATTATGCGAGTCCAGGACAAGCAGCAAACAAGATCCTTCTCTTGGCACTCTTCAGAGACAGAAATGACTGATCTCCCCTAAAATTCACGGGCAGATAAAATTGGGAGAGATCTTCAAAATATAACCCGCCAAGCTCTTTTTCTTGTACTGTACAGGCAACACCATGCAATATAGAACCCTCATAGTAAAGTGAATAGCCTTGAACTATATTGGAGAGTTTTCTCAAGAAGGAAAGATACAGGCAAAACCCGCACACTTTTACAGTACATATATGTACAGTAACTACATACAACTACGTGAAGAGATGTATTTTCCAGCACAGCACAGACAGCTGAGTCAAGGGAGCTGCAGCAGGTTTATGGAAGCTTCAGAGCTGCCTACTGGAGGATGGGCATGAGGGGAAAAAAAAAAAGTGGACATACAGCATGTTTTAGGGATTCCTGAACAAAATGAGAAGGACTCATTTACCACTACAGTCCCACACGTTTCAACATCAGAATAAGCTTGGATTCTGCTACTAACTTCAGTAAAGTCAGTAAGACCATTCATACACAAATCATATCTAAAACTTCTTTCCATAGGTCCTCCCCTTGACTGGGAAACGTGCTGGAGAGTCACTCAGGTTTTTGACAGCCACGTGTAACCGAGCTAAAGAATAAAACCAGGACACATACATCAAAGAATAAATAAAAACATTTTAGGGAGTCTTAATCCTGAGAGAAAGAGTAACTGCAAAGTGAAACGTGTGGCAGACGAGTACAGAACACAAAGCCATTTAAAATGATTTAAAATTATACATTCCTCTGACCCAGCAGTAAAGTCTGAATTCAGTTCAGTTCCAAGCCTTGTAAGGAACTTGCTGCCACCGACAGTTTGGTCCCAAGTATCCCCAGAAGTTATCATCCCTGTTCAATGCATTAACCATTGATAACGTCACATGCCAAATGCACTGGGTAACTTCTAGTTTATAAATTAACATACAAAGATACAAGATATCTTTGCTAAGGATAAAACTGCCTGCTAATTGGGTAACTTTTCTCCTTAATAAACATCTCAAGGGACCTAAAATACTGATGAGTACTATTATGTCTTGTTGCTGTTACAATTTGCAAAATAGCATAACCAATAGCACATTTCATAATAGACTAAAACAAAAGTTATAAACATTCTGTCATAAACTACTACTACAAAAAAAAACAAACAAAAAACAAAAACAACAAGAAAAGGCTTTTGGCTCTTTCAACACAAACTGTCCCTTTTTACTGTTACCTGAAGAGAACACCTTTCAGGGAACAACCATAAGCTACCAGCAGATACCATGATTTCCAAATGATAACTGTGGTTTCATTGCTAAAGCAGTCTTTTCTTGCACCAGAAGACATACGTGGCTCTGGAAGTAGAACAGGGCAAGTCTGACATAACATCATGCATGACAAATTAGTTCCTAATTAGGAAATTTCATTAAGACTATGTTTAAATATCCCATCTCATTCCAATTGGCCAGCTGCTTTTTGTGAAGAGCTTCATTCCATGGAACTGAAAAACCAGTAGGGTTTCTCAATGGCTTCCACAGATTCATATAAGAGAGAAAGCACAGTGGACGACAAGAGTCAGGTTGCAAGCAAGATCTAAATGACTGTGCTTAATTGGGTAAATTTTACACTTTGATACTCACTGTACTTTTAAAATCATTGTATTGTAATCCCATCATTATAATATTAAGAGCAAGCACCTCAGGGCTAAAATTAAGAAGTTAAGAGTTTGGTTTATGAAGATGTGGTTGACTTGGTGCATTGTAATTGGTGCATTATTTCTTCTGAAAGCAGCGAGCTGTTAAACACAGTAGCCAGCGGTATGTAGGAGTAATTCTTGTTCCCTGCTGTCAGAGATCATGGTCTTAAGGTTTATTTTTCCTTAATACAAAATTGACAGATTTAGTGTTTATCAGGGAAAGTTGGTTTTCCTGGCTTTATATATAGTGTACAACTTGCTTTCTTTGAACACAAAACAGTGTATTGTATAGAAACTATAGGTTGCAGCGTATACAGCTAAGAACCTCTTCCTCTTATTCTCATATTTGATGGCATCTCATAATCTTTAGTGCCTTTTGTAAGATTTTCATAACAACAGGGGGGCAAAACCTGATCGCCATACTATTGGTGATATCAGCCAACATCTGGCAAATTATTACTGTAAATAATATTGTGATATAAGAAGGGAACTTCTTCATAGCAGAGATCATTGAAGCATGCAGACCATTGTATTAATCTGCATCTGGCATTACACTAATTGCAAAGGAGTGTAATGGTACAAAAGTTGCAAACTTTGGTACAACATTTGGTACAAAATGGTACAAAAAAGTTGCAAACAAATGGTACAAAATGGTTGCAAAGGAATGTAACATGGTACACTGACATCTAGGACTGGGATGTTCTCTCAGCCATCATAGCTATTGATGAACAGGTCTTTCCTCAGAGAGATCTCAAAACTGTGGACTAACACTAGATTGTCAATGCCATATGATCATCAGGTCATTCAGTCTACTGGATTTTCCTATGAAGTGCCTCAAACATGTAAAAAAAGCACAGCTGAACTCTGAACATCTGCAGTGTAAGCAATAACATTAAGAGAAAGTAAATGGGGCCAAGTCCAAGTGAGACACTTAATTTAGAAATGCTGGGTCAACATGGTTTTTTTGAGCCAAGCAGAATAGACTTGTGACAATACTAATTAAGAATAAGGAAATAAGAATTTTATCCTGGATTTTAAATGTCAGAATGCAAAGCATAAAATAAAAGAAATGACAAGAACATTTGCACAGAAAATTAGTAGAGAGTGGCACAGTCATCAGGCTGGAATCATAAATATTTCAGGTGATTCAGCAGGATCAACTCTAAACAAAGAGCAGGGAAACAGGCCAGATGATCTGAAGATGCTAATATGCACTTCTATGGCAGGTTGAGAAAATAGATCTGCAAATATATTTTACAGATGAAAGAGGCCAGAAAGAGACAGAGTGCTGGATCATAAAGCATTTTAATAATTTAAGATACTGATTTGGATAACAACCAATCTAAAAGTAAGAGGAGCGCACATTTCTAAAGATAGTGGACTATTCTCTTCATTGCATACTAGAGGCAATTAAAGGGCAACTAAAGACTCAATTTTGGAAAAAGACACCAATACAGGTTAACAACACTGGAGCTGGCCCATGCAAGACCATTGTAACTGGCATATCATTTAAAAAAAAAAAACAACATATTAGGGAAGTTACTCTTTTTCCTTTTTTTAATTTAAGACAAATTTTGAAGAAATATAGATTCTTCTAATAAAATTTTATACAGACCCTCAATGTGCACAAAATGGAAAACTTCCAAAATGGGAGAGAAAAAAAATTAAAATATATTCCAGATGCACCTCCCATCAGCATTCATGCTGAGCTATTCCTTGTTCAGAATCCCAAGTAATTTACAGAAATGCTTAGACACAGAAACCAATATAAAATATACCTGATTTAAGCCTATAATAGACATGCCTGAATCAGGAGACAAAGCCAAACCTATACAGAACTCTATTTCCCTGCAGTTTTTAAAGTAACCAAATTTTTCCTGCAGATCTTTCCAAACCTTTACATCACAATGCCTTCCAGATTTGTGCAGTCAACATGTGACTTTAGCGCATCTTTACTTTTTATCCTGAAAGTTAATAAAAATACAAAGTAATCTTGGTCCAATGACTGATCTTTGAGGAACCTCTCTAGTAACTGCTGGATAATTTTTCTCATTAATAGAAAAACTTAAATTCTTATTTAGGAAGGAAAAGTATCTCAGTCAGTATGACTTACTACAGTCTTTCCTTTTAGAATACCTATTGTACAGTTTTTGTACCAATACTAATCTTCCCAGTTGTAAGTTTTGCAAGGGCATGAAAATGTTAAGGGAAGTTTATACTAAAGATAATTTTGGTGGAAATCTTTTTCAACACATCTTTAGATTACTTTTTTTCCTTTAAAAGGAAAATTTGCCTAAGAGATTTTTACCTCAAAAGAGAAGACCAAGAGGCCAAATTCAGTCTTTAGTTTAGATATGTCTATTGTTCATTTATGACTTCCATGAACTGCATAAAGTAACGTACCAATAGCTCTGTCGGACATCTCCAGGCCCACGTGCAGTTCACATGGAGTTCTCATCCTGGGTTGTCAAACATCCAGAAATGCTGGACAGATGGACAAAGTCCAAGCAGAAAAAAAGGACATAAAACCTATTTTACATACCATCTATGCTTGGCAGTCATAGACCTCTGTTAGCCCAATCTCAAAACCACCTATTGGAAGAATCCAAAACGCAGACAATTCATGGATTCAAATTCATCCCAAACAGATACTTCGAAGTGTCACCTTCTGCCTCCCGAAAAGAGGTTGAAAACTGCCTTGCAGTATGTCTCAAGAGCCAGATGGTAGTGCCAGAAAGGAGCACAACTGATAACGCGTAGACACGTGCACTTCTGCAGTCTTCAGCCCCTTGAGACATTTCTCAGAAGTGGGATAGGAAAAGCTCTGCAGGCTGTTAGGAGACATTTGCGTGTCACAGGCCCACATTTTACTCCTCCTCCTGCTTCATGGATTCAGTTCTCTCAGCTGTCAGCAAGGGATCTCTCACAAGCACCAAAACTTTAAAGGAGATTAAATGCTATGTTAAAATTACTTTCTGGCAGTCAGCTCTGGATGGGAGGATTCTTCTATTATCTGAAGTGCTGGGTGCAAATGATTACCTTTAAGTCATTTTTGTAGAGTTTCAGCCTAAACACATTTAACAACAGAGCAGAGGCCTGATAAAATACACCATTCTGCTAAATGATTGCACTTTTAGTTTTAAATGCTGTCTTAGTGTGTTACTAAATATTCATTTTCACAGCCTTAAAGGGACTTGCAACTTTAAAAGAAAAAAAGTAAAAAAAAAGTCTGATTTATCCTTCCTTCAGAACTGTAAAATATGTATTGAACCATTATCCCAAGTGTTTCCTCTTTCTGTTTACTAATGAAACCTCTTGACAGTCTTGATTAGAAAATGTCACTTAGAGCTCTTTGATCTGGTAATATAGCAATGACATGTTTGACACATTATGAAATGCCAGAATAGAAACTTAAATGCTGCTGGTTTTTTCTATGAAAAAAAATTGCAAACTTTACCATGCCAACTAAAGCTAATTCCACCTAATAAATTACAGAAATATAAAATACTTTTAGTTTTTAAAATACTGGGCTAGAATAAAAATTATGGAAGTCCCCCAAACAGCCTTTGTCATCTTATATTTGTCCTTCATATCATATCCTCAGACTGATCTTCTAAATAGTAAGTCTAACTTTGTCATTGTTTTTTAATATACTTTGCTTTAATTTGTATTTTTGTGTATTTATTCTATACTTTGCTTTGTTGTAGTGATTTTCATTACTCATGGAAGTCAACTGCATTATAATTACCAGACACATAACTGAGACCCTATCTAAGCAGTTTTGCACTCAGTTATATATGAAGCATTTCTCTCCCCCTCCCTTTTTTTTTAAAAAAAGCATAATTATAGTATTAGGTAGTGGTATTAGTAAAAAGGTAACTTATAAACATGAAAGCTTAGATCTTGTCAAACACTCACAGATATTTGCTTGTGTGAATACACTAAAATATATTCTGGTTAATACTCCAAAAGGAAAAGCACTAAAGAAAATCCTGTTTTCCAAAAAAGATCAAAAAAAAGAGAGAACAATTAAAGAAAAAAGTTGCTTTTCCAAATAAGTGACAGTACAAATAAGTCCTAGTGTGAAGCACGGACACAGGTGGGGACTGTTCCACCCCCCAAATAACAAGTTTTTTGCCTTTTCTCATTTTTTAAGCCTTTTCAAAGATTTCACAGTAAAGGAGATTTTTAGATCTATTTCCCTGACAAAAATCAATAAATCACCCATCTTTGCACAAATATTTATTTAACGGCCCCCCAAAATTTCAACAACTGCTTACATGAACATTTTTATTATGGGTATTTCCAAGGTCATTTCTAATAATTATTATAATACTTCCCTCACAGAGATGTTGCAAGAATAGGCACATTACAGATGGTAAGGTATACAAGTGTTAACATATAAGGAATGTACATACTGGCTCAAGCTTCCTAGTGAAGTTTATCAGAAAAATAAAAAAAAAGGAAAGCTGAGAGCTTCAGAATTTCATAGGAACCATAAGCATATGCATAACACCTTAAGATTCTTTTAATTAAGTTTTCAAGGCTTTCAAGTTCAAAACTTCATCTAGAAAAGCATGTTTGTACATCTGTAGCAATTTCTAGGTAATGTTTGATTACAAAGGTTAGTTACCATCAGCACGCATACTCTAAACAGTCATTTAGAGCTGAAGAAGAAGTTGTTTGCTCAATAAACTTAACCATATGTCACATTTTCTGTTTCAACAAAATAGAGTCTTGGAAAGAAAACAAGAAGATTGTCCCTAGACGGGTTTCCATACCTAAGTTTCCACATGCACCTTGCTTAGTCGTCAATGAAAACCTTCAGAAAGAGAGTAATGGCCATTAATGTTAATCACCCCATTATGCCAATAACTCAATCTAGCAGTTTCAGGCTCTACATGACACATTTGAGTATATGAAAAATCCAACCACCCCTGACCGCTTCTCTGGTGGCTTCTTTCCACCTTTCCACGTTGCTCACAGTACTGAGTCAGGACAACACACAAATGTGTGTGATTTCAAGGCAAACTGGATAGAGAGACTCATGTGACTAAGAAATATTCTTGTTTTCTGCAGTCTTTTTTGCCCCTAAATTAGTTTAAGTGTGGCAGTCCACTTCCCAACCTGCTGAAGCAACACAGAAGACAGGACAGCATCAACATGAGGAGACTTCCAATTCTGGCTTTAGATTATGGTTTGTCACAGACTCATACTATAAGGACACCTAAAAGTGAAAAGAAAAAAAAAAAAAAAAAAAACAAAAAAGAAAAAAGGAAATTCTAATGTACCACCTTATTTTCAAGCCTGATGACTAGTATCTTCCATAGCATTTTTTTTTAAATTATGTTTACACCCTTTTTCAGATAACTCAACATGGTCTGCAGAATTCATAAATACAAAAAGAATGAGAATGTTCTAATTCACAACAATCCTGAAAGACCAACACAATCCACAACGATGCAGATATTCAGCTGCTTGCCCTTTGCCATACACAAAAGAAACCGGAAATAAAATCCTGTCTGAAGGAGCCAAGAGAAATTTCTGATTTTTGTAGAAAAATCTGTGTGCCATCTCCTGCATAAAATAGTAGATTTTCTAAGCTATTTTTATTTCATTTTCTTGACAGGAAAAAAAGTTATTTTAGTTTGACGTGAACTAAAATGTTTTATTTCAAGCCAGTTAAATTTAAAATTTCCCCATTGAACAGAGAATTGTAATTTGAAGTCTATCCTCTCATGCTGAGGAGGCTCCCACAAATGTCTTGCCTTTGATTTAGTGGCTGGCTTTCAGAGCAGAGCCACCCTGCTGCTGTCCCCAGGCACCAGGTTGTGACCAAGGATATCCAGTGCCTCTCCCTCCCTGGACCTCCAGCATCTCCAAAGGGGATGATTTCACTGAAGGGACTCTAGAGAGAACATCTATTTGCCACTTTTAAAAGCTGTTCAGAGGCTATTTGGGCTGGGACTGGTGAGAGCATGAGGAATCTAAACCATTTACCATTGACCAAGCAGCCCAGGTGTCAGTGCTGGGGGTAAGAGTTAAGGTTTCGGAGTGAGAGCACCAACTCCACATGCAGGTAGCTAGCCTGAGGTCTGCATGCACGGTTACCAAGTTGGGAAGGCATTTTCATACTCCAAAGAGAGAAAAAATAAAGAATTTAAAAAAAAAAAAAGTCAATAGGGAAACTCTTGCCAATTCATTTTTAAGGGCATAATACGCTATGCTGCCTGTAACCTGTCTAGATTTCTAACTGTGGCCTCATTTATGCATATTATAACAAGGTTCATTTTGATTGTTAACAGGAATCAATTTATTTTGTGTTTTGGACTCGATCTCCACACAGTTTTGCAAAAATCTTCTTATTGATCACCATGCCTGAGGTACAATCAAACTATTGTTTCTGGCTTGCGTGCAACAGCCACCCAGGTAAGAGCCCTGTATGCCTATAAAGTGGCAGAATAAGAAAGCAAGTGAGAGCATTCCTTGCATTGCCCTCTATTTGCGAGTGAAGACAGATCATCCACTGGGTCTTATCGATTGGTCCCTGCCATCGGGACTCTAGGGTCCTCAGCAGTGTTTATGATATTTTACGCCACATTAACTGTTGAGATGATATGCTATGACAGATCTTTAAAAAAGTGTACCCCTGAGCTCTAAATTGTTCCAATTACGCCTTTAGCATAACAGTTGCCTACCAAGGGGCACCGCTCAGTGCCTTAGGAAAAGAAGCAGAGATGGAGAGCCAATAATCTTCACATATGCTGACCTCCCTCTACCCTCACCCAGCAGAAGCCTGTCATTGCTTTCCTTCACTGTAGCTTTTCATAATCCTTAACATATGGCCTTTGTTTTGATAGGCATGAAATTACATCAAGGTCATTTTTAATAACTGTCAATAGCCCCAGAACAGCGGTCAGCTTTATTGACACCTTAGTTGAAGGGCTCAGAGAGCTGTAAGTAGTGCACAGACCCTGCTTGAGAAAGCTGATCCACTGGGAAACAGATTATTATTGATATTAGTAAATTAGTATTGATAGAAATTTGATGACTATCGTGCATCTGGATCCCTCCACAATACACTAATGTCAACCAAAGCCCACAACTCCCTCTGTTTCAGACAAGCAATTTATTTGCATTCTCTACATCTCTTTGTTGGAGGGTAGAAAAAGGGAATAACAGGAAGAAGAGGAAAGAGGAAAACATACAGGACAACAGCAACTCATGCTTGCAGACACATATGAAGTAGCTCCTGGAAAACAGAAGCTTCTATGGAAGCATTAGTTTTCTCTTAATTGGAGAGCAAAATTCCCTCCCACACACGTTCATTCATCCTCCCATTGCCCTGCTTCTACCATTTCCCACTTTTCCAGCTCTATTTCTGCACCTGCTTGGCTTAGCCTAACCACAGGTAAACACAAAGTGTTGCATCTGATATAGAAGATGTTAAGCGTTTTGGAGATTTTTGCAACAATGTCTGATGTTGTCTATACACTACTATGACTGTCTGCATTATGTAAAGCCAGCAAACAAGTAGGGCAAAGCACTGTGTACTTTGGTTCGGTTAGTTATGCTCTCATGTAAGAAAGACAGGAGAGTGAAGTTCACCATTTGGTTTCTATCATTTTTCCACAATGACCATATGCCTGCGGTTCCTATGACATAGCACATTGATTTTAATAAAGAAATATTTAGAGGCCCTGAACAGAGATCAAACATGCCTCCAAATGTTAGCAACACAGAAACGAAACAGAAACTCCAACAGACTTGGAAAGTCGAGAGATAATGACCAAAAAAAAAAAACTCCAGACAACTTTAAACCTGAGTAACCTGAAATGTATTCTAACTCTGCTTAGGGACAACGGTGTCAATATTCTCCATGAAACATGCAATATGGTAAGCATTTGAAACCAAATATAGGCTGCACAAATTTAATTTGTGTCCTCCTCTCTTACTTTTGCATTTAAAAAAAATTTAAAAAAAAAAACAACCACAACTGGAATTTTATACAATTCCTTTAAGAAATTCCTCAGTGCTAACCCTGCTGGGAATTTTACTTTTCAACAATCTTCACTGAGCAAAAACCTGCCTTCTCACTGTTTGGCAAATCTTCCCAACAGCACCAATAGCCTCAGAAATCAGTAACATTCAGAGCTCGTTAACCTCATCATGAATTTAATATAGTATCATTAAACCTTGAAGACCACCATCAGCAAAGGAGAGACAGATCAAGCCTCGATTCTCATAACCACTCCTGAGCTAAGTAAAACCAAGTTTTATTAGATTCCCTACTAAACTTAGGCCAAAGTATTTTCTGCATACCAGTTAGTCCAGTAGATATACATGAAACTTCTTGAGCTCTGCTATCCCTAGTGCCCAGTGGGAGAAAGTGAAGACAAAACCAGACTCTCCCCAGTGATACCCCATAAATATACATGGGTCAATGGGCATAGCTATAAAACTAAGAAATTGGTTTTCTTACTTAAACGTAAGAACCCCCACAACATTCTTACTGTGAGAGTTATCAAACACTAGAACAGGTCTCCCAGAGAAGTTATGGAATCTCCTTCCTTAGATAGATTCAAAAGCCAGCTGGACACAGCCTTAAGCAATCTGTTGTAGTTGGCCCTGCTTTCAGCAGTAGATATTGTGCTAGATGGTCTCCAGAGGTCCCTTCCCACCTCACCTATTCTGTGTCCCCCCGCTCAAGTTACTTTTCTCCTGACCAAGTGGCCCTTCTATTCTGCCCTCATTCTAATAGCTAAGGTATTTTTTTCCTTCCAATTCTCTAAACAGCATTAAAGAGTTTCTCTCACTGCTCCTCCCAAGAAAGACTTCCCAAGCTTCATAAAAACAAAATCAGATTCAAAATTCTTCTAAAAAAAATCCACAGGTGGTCAAGCTAACAAGATACTATTAAGACAAAGTGTTAATTTTAGTAGTACGTGGTTGCCTCACTGAAACGTTCACATTGAGCATCACATACATTTTGATGTATACAGGAAAAACAAACCATGGTAGCAGTATATAAGCCAGGTGCACTTCACCTTCCTCCTCTACAGTTATAAACAAAGAGAAGCTGAATTTGCACATGATGAATCCAAGTGTATCCAGATGCAATCCAAATACTAGGCAGGACCAAAGAGAAAGTCAGTATTTCCCAATTACTCTCATTACACCTGCTAGAGCTAGATTTCTTGCCTTATTCTGGAACAATAAGCTCAACAATGGTGCGTGATTTTTGTGTCCATTTGTGAGTACGAGGCAGGTAGAAAAGGACAGCTTATTGTTTTGGTTTGCTCCTAAATAAAATACTATTAAGAAGATTTTATTTCAAACTTGTTTTGAGTCAGTTATCTGTGTAATTTCTTAAGTGTTAAAGAGGATGAGAAAAGCTTGGGAGGTTGGCTTGGGGCGGATGGTTCTTTTGCTGTTATTTCAGCTAAAGTCATAAACTTGTTTATAAGCAAAAATATCTCTAAAATACTTCCTCAGTACATTTTGCAGTAGATCAAAGGTTACATATTCACTTTCAGAAAGTAACAAAACACTTGGCCAATATCCATTTGATGTGAATGAGCTTGGGAATCAGCTACAGCCAGTTTGTGTACATAGCCTGTTAAGAATATAACAGGAGACCATGTTTCATATTTCCTGGAAGACAAACACTTATTTCCATGCGGCATACTTAACTGTCTTTATTGTACGCCATTTAGTGACAATTCTACTTTGCCTGCTTCCGTATTTCAGTCTTGCCTTAGTAAGCTCTTAATGTCTGTCATAAATTAGTTTCATATGACTGAAAACTATGTTCATGCTGCTAATGAGGATGACCTCCCAGACAGCAGGAAACAAACACTGCTAGCACACTGTCTGGCTACACAAGGTATATATTTTAGGCAGCCTTTCATTTTCAAATTTGTTTTTACATTACTGTTAACAAATAACGTTAACTATGCAACCAGGCAGAGTGAGTAGCACTAACATGTTGCTAGTCTAAATACACGAAGCCTTATCTAGAAACAGGATGGAAATAAGGCAACTTTCGTTGCAGGTCAGCACCCCCACCACCAGGCTGCACAGTCACCCTCACTCAGTTACTCTTACAATCCTTTGCCAAAAGTTATGGGGGAATTTAAAGGAAAATAAGAGCTTCAGATGGAATGGCTGAGAGGTCGTTACCTCAGAGCATCTTTCCAGTACTGGGATGAGTAGGACTGGGTGAAGTCTTGGCTGGAGAAGGTGAAGTCCACTACTGGGAAGGGGAGTTTTTTGGTCCAAGGCCTTGTTTTAATCAGGACACCAGAAGAGGAGAGCAGCATTATCTGCCTCACAGAAAGTTTATGATTTAAATTTTAGGTTAAGAGGGCTAAGGTAGCTTATCCAAATCAGCCATACTGTGAACAGCATCTAATTTCCCTTTGAAATTTAATCCAGGAACTAAAGTGGAAAAAAAAATCTGTACAGAACTGTCTATTTCAGAATTTCAAAAAACCAACAACTATTGTTCTTCAATATGAAATTACTAAATCAATTCTGCAAATACATTCTTGGTTTTCTTTTTTATTTTTTTAAACAAGTAAACTATCTAGGGAAAAAAATAAATGCCCAGTTTGAGTCATGAGACCTGCCGACTTCATATTAAAAATTCCACCTATAGCTTATTGCTGGGCTGCAGCCATTTGATAATAAGCCAAATGACTTCTCAGCAAGCGCTTTCAAAATATGGGAAATCCAGTGTGCTGGGACCACAGGCAAGACACAGAAATATTTATGAAGTGATACCACCCAGCAAGAAAGCAGAACCACTGCTTGTGAATCACAACTGAACAAACATCCATGGGAAAGACAGGACACAAATAGGTCAGTAGTCGTAGATTCAAGATCTACTTGGCATAGGTTGGACTATTATTTAGTATGCTTCCATTGAATCCACTTTCCAGATATAAGTGATACCTAACCATTTATACGGAGTAGGAGAGGTGAGGTGGAAATCCTATAATATACAACACTTGTCAATCTGTAGAAAAACTGCAAACAAAATAAGCAGACAGCTTGCTTTGCCTTTGAGGAATGTAACACCCAAGTGTGAAAATTAATCTGAAAAGCAGCAAAAAAAAAAAAAACACCACCCTGTGAGCAGGGAACACTTCAATGAAACCTAAATCTAAGCGGCAAGCTGAAGAATTAAATGTACCCATAACCATTGAAAAAAAAAAAAATGGCCTTGTAGCCTGAAATATTGAGTTAAAAAGGTCCCAAATATTATCCTAATGACCTATTGAACAATATAAGTTCTCTCCTCCCATTGATTGATTTACAGCAATAGCTAAAAAGGAAAAGTTTGGTGGAAAATAAAAAATAAAAAAATAATCCCACAGAATAAATAGAAGTAGTAAAAGAACAGAACCTTCTCCAAATGTACAGCCAGATGTGAAAACAAAGGCTGCAAACAGGACTACGCATAAAAAATAGGAACACATCACTACCTACTCACAACCCATTCTCCAGTGCCAGTTCAGTTGGTGTTTTGACAGTATCTGTTCACCTCCCATTCCTGTTCTTCATGTGCAACAGGTGATCTAGAAAATTTATAAAGGAGAAAGGGGAATAGAAGACTACAAGCTATGTATTAATTGAAATTATTGAGGATGTTTGTTTTCCTTCTTCCCATGCTCTCCACACATGAAGAATACTTCTTTTAAATAACTATCAATATGGACACGTGATACAGCAAAGGAAAGAATTAATGCAGCTGTATTCAGATATTCTAGAAAACTATTTCACAGAACCTCAGAACTGTAGGGGCTGGCAGGGACCTTCGGAGATCATCTAGTCCGACGTCCCTGCCAAAGCAGGTTCACCTAGAGCAGGCTGGACAGGAACACATCCAAGGGGGTTTTGAATATCTCCAGAGAAGGAGACTCCACAACCCCTCTGGGCAGCCTGTTCCAGTGCTCTGTCACCTGCAGAGTAAAGAAGGTTTGGCACATGTTCAGATGGAACTTCCTGTATCCCAGCTTGTGCCCATTGCCCCTTGACCTGTCACCAGGCTCCACTGAGAAGAGCCTGACCCCATCCTCTTCACACCCACCCTGTAGATATTTGTAAGTATTGATGAGGTCCCCTTCTCAGTCTTCTCCAGGCTAAACAGACCCAGGTCTCTCAGCCTTTCCTCATAAGACAGGTGCTCCATTCCCTTGATCACCTTTGTAGCCCTCCACTGGA
This sequence comes from Numenius arquata, assembly GCF_964106895.1. Lineage (NCBI taxonomy): Eukaryota > Metazoa > Chordata > Aves > Charadriiformes > Scolopacidae > Numenius > Numenius arquata. Next base: position 68,425,847 of record NC_133579.1, on the reverse strand, counting down.
CTCTTTCCAGTAGTTCCCTGTCCTTCTTGAACTGGGGGGCTCAGAACTTGACAGAGAAGATGCAGCCTCACCAGGGCAGAGTAGAAGGGGAAGATGACCTTCCTGGCCCTGCTCCTTTCAATGCACACAAAGAGACCATTGGCCTTCTTGGCCACAAGGGCACATTGCAGATTATCTCAAGGAAACAAGTTGACTATAAGTCAGAAATCTCAGACTGCAATATATTTGCTAGCCTTACTTCTGAAACACCTTAAAAGGAAAAGTGCCCCAAATTTTTTTAAGGGGGGGGAAAGGGGGGAATGTATCACTTTGAGGGAATTTCATCCCTGGATATTACACAGAAAAGTAGCCTGGAATAGAATGATTTTCAATACTTTTCTTTAGGTAGATGCTATTCAAGTTAAAAAAAAAAGCAGCTTTAATACTGTGTTGCTGTGACATATGAAAACTTATTCCAAAACAGGAGGTCTACATAAAAATCACGCATACCAAAAACCAGTGTTAATAATAAATATAAAATTACTTATCTGGGTCACATTTTACCAAAGTCTTTGGCAATGTATACAGGATCAGGAAAATGTTTTATTACATATAATACACACATTAAAAAAAATAGGTAACTCCTTCAAAATTTGGCAGCTACAAAAGCATCATGATACATACAGAGATTTTTACCATTTACCTCATTGGTTGAAAACAACCACACATTATTTCTCCCTAATCTCACACTGCATAAGAGATTTCCTCATGTTTGAGGAACATGTTGAATAACTTAACACAGTTCCCAGTCACCCATTAAAATATAGTTCATATTCCAGCCACAAACCTGTCTTTGTCCATAGTGCAGTCAGTCATCCAGTGTAGCAAGACACAGGCAAGCTTTATTATAGTTAGCTTGCTGGCAGAAAATAGAGTGCAACTTGCAGAACTTGCCCTAACAATAGGAGGCCATGGCTTTCATAAAGCCCTGTACTTTACTATCAGTCACAGTTTAACCAGAAACTATCTAACTAATTTACTCCTGGCTCAGTAAGCTAACATCAATCAGGGCTGTGTCTATACTGTAATCATACTGTTCATCCAGATTTTTTGATGAACGCAAAATTTAAGAGCAAAAACCCTGAAAGAAAAAAAAAAGATCATATCATCTCTTGTAAGATAAAGAAAAAAAAAAACCACCCCACAACGGGGGGGGGGGGGGGGGGGAACCACACTAAAAAATTCCACTAAAACTCCAACAAACAAGCACTCCTCTGTCCCGTCCCCCCCAAAAAAAAAAAAATTAAAAATAAAATCAAAGCTTAAATAGCAATACTTTAAGAATACTTCATCTCAGTCTTGAAGATGCAGAAGTCCCCAGAACAGATTTCGGATCGCCAGGCATTTAGAGGGAATCCCGTTGGTTAAGAGCAGGAAACAAGTTTTTCCAAGCGGCATGCTCTGTGTTACCACTTTAATACACTGGGAGATATCTGTAAGAGGCTCTGGTAATTGCATGACCTTTGGTTCAAGCTTGAACATGCACTTCTGTTCCATCTGAGAGTCTTAGTTTCTCATTGTGGCTCATGTTAGACTCAACAGTACCTTTCTGGTATTGCTTTTCAACCTCTCTGCTATGTTAGGAACAGATGCTGAACTGGACAGCAGAGATCTTTCAACTATTTGGTAGGTGAGGTTCTCCCGCATGAAAAATCTCAGGCCAAGCATATGCAGTACACTAGCATTTCCATAACCACAAAGCAGGTGCTTCTGAGACTACCCTGTAGCTCTTGGCTGGAGAACTTGTGAAAGCAGAAAGCTAGAACTGTGTACCAGGAACATATCATCCAATGGGCAAAGAGGCATTGGAATGATGCGCAAACTGTAACATCACAACCCTATATTACGCTACCCAGGAAGGATTCAGGATATGGAAGAGGTGGAACATGGATTCCAAGGAACTGGAAGAAACCCGATACGAGACAGCACTTGTGCTCTAAACCTCTCCCAAGCTTGGGTAGAAGGGTGAAGAAGCCTGTCCTGCGAAAACTCTTTTGTTGTCTTGATACATCTGTAATGATGGAGGTGCAATGAAAACCAGAATTCTGAGGGACTTCAATGACTCCTTGCACCTCTGGTAAATAGTATACCAGGAATTTAGACAGCATCCGGAAAAATTCACCTACTTTTGGGACAGGCAGCAAAATCTTTGGACCTCTGGTGCCTAAAAGACTGAAAGTGCTTCACAGATACCTCACAGATATGAGCAAGATAGATCTCCGAATAATTTTTTTTTCCCCAGATGTTGACTTGATACAAGTAAGACAAGCAAACAGAAGAAAGTAGAAGTCTGAGCACTGCTTCAGAGAAGCCAAACTGAAGGACAGTATGCATGAACACCTTGGATCTCTGTCCTGTAGAACCACAATATGCCACGCAGTGTACTTGGCCACCACATACGTAAGTATGCGTTCATCCATCTGTTTGCAGGGAGGCTGATAAATAGGTACTGTTTGGAAAGAGCCTGTCACTGTCCTCAGAAAGTATATCATGGTTTTCATAAAGTAAAGTTTTAATTAAGCAGTAGAAATCAGAGCTTTTGAAAACACTTAAAGCAACATTAAAAAACAAAGTGCCAGTTTCTGACTGCTCTCCACAAGTCATATGTCATTGCATTTAGTTTTAGTAAAGCTAAATCTTTATTTTCCACTGGGTTTGAGCAGAAAGTATACTCAAACATCTCATGCTAATATTTCATCAGAGACAGCATGCTTGGCCCTAACCTTGCGAGCATAGAAGCTCCCCACGCTACAGGGGACGCTGAGGCACAACCACCTGATGCCCGGTGCCTGCACAGCACCCTGTAGTGGTACAGCTGATTACACACCTATTTGTCCTCCTGCCTTTAGCATGGTCTTCAGGTCTCCTGAGAGAAGTTAAAAGATGCATTCTCTTGATTTAACTCTCAAGACAATTTAACTGCAACCTCTGTCAAAGATTCCATGATGATGGCCCCAATAAACTTAGTAACAAGACATAGCTAGCAAAGACCAAATTTCCCCAGTAAAAAAATAAAAAAAAAATACAGGGGATGGTTCATACTTAACATATAGTTCACCACTTGCTATAACGCACAGGCCCTCTTTCCATAACCATTGCCCTGAGGGGTTTGGAAAGGACTCCTATGGTTTGGGTAATAAGCCAAGGAAAGAGATGAAGTTTAATTATGTAAAAATACCACATACTATGGTGGTTCTGGCTGAGATGATGATAACAAAGAGCCCAAAATTACAGCCCAGTAATGTTGATCATCAACAGAAGAGGTACACTGTGAATCTGCAGGTGGAAGGAAAATTTCCTTGGCATCTTTCACATTCAAATGTGTTTATGGAAGTGGCTACCCAGGACCAGTGTCATCTGAAGAGAATAATTAGCCTCAGCAACATAAGTTTAGGGTTTTACCAATGAGTATGAGAACCAAACGTAGACACTTACATAAGGCTGGCTTTAACACAAATTTTGAATTCAAGTCAGATGATAATACATCTGTGGAAGGTAATTTATTTATATATGGACATCTTCAGAAGTAGCATTTTTTTTCAATGATATTTTCAAAGTTTTTTAGTGCATGTTGTCTACAATGGGTTGAAAAAAACCCCACGTTGGCACAATATTTATACAATTATTTATGGTACAATAGCAATAGCTGTACAAAAAAATTAATCTTATAATTGTTGAACTTGAGCCATAGAAGTTGACGTTCTTGGTTTGTAAACAACCCACATTTGCAGTGAAGAAGCATATTCTTGTGTGTGATTCTTCAACGAAAAGCAACTATCAGGTAACTGTTAAAATTAAAAGCAATTAAGATCTTAAATAGGCAGTTATGGCAGGCATTGCCATAAACTGAAACAGAACAAAAAAGCTCCACTCCTATTCATTAGGCATTTGTCACAATGTATACACTGCATGCTTTTGTTTGAATAGAAAAGCTATTATGTTTTTAATACACTTATATTCTACTCATCTTCTCATCATCCTAGGATAATGAGTCATTAGAAAAAAAGATTATTATATACAGCAATACAGCTTATTGTTCTGTGCAAATTATTATTGCATCAGCTGAGCGTAAGTACCTGACAGTTAGGAAAGCTTAGTTGTCAGCAGTTTCTGCTTGTACAATCCATGCAAGCCTCCAGAAGGTTTTTTCTTCATCTAGCCCTATTTTCTGCTATTACTGAACCTAAAGTTCACGACCCCTGCATCAGCTATCAGAACTGAGGACACAATTTGACCACATCAGAAAAAAAACCAACCTCGGTAGAGCTGCCATGTGACTGGCTCCCATGAGGCAGAGATGCATCCCAAGCAAGGCCAGAACATACAATTACCATGACTACAGCAGAGTAACTTATTTAATACAGCAAACAGCGGATAAGAAATAAATAAATAAATATAATACTCATTTTCATATAAATCAACATCATCAAATTGCTGGAGTACACAGTTGAGGCAGATAGGCTGGGGAGATCATTGGTTTTAAATGAGGAGAGTCAGAGTTCAGGCTGCTTTCTACAGATGACCTGATTATCCTCAAACCAATGCCAAGATAAAAATCATGCTCCCACACCCATAAAGCTACTATATCAGCTCTGAAAAGGGAGCTATGGAAAAACCACAGTAGCCAAGGTGAAATGTTAGGCAAGGTTAAACTATTAGCCTTTAAACGGTATATGCGATGTCCTTGTCCTCACCTACTGCAAGATGTCAGGAGCACGACCCGAGCAGAGACCTCACGCAGGCTGGGGAGGCTGCAGTAGTCCTCTCCATCAGAAGTGAATCTTTCTCCCGCAATGACGTCCAGACCAGTGCTGACTATTAGCTCTGCTGAAGCCATTACCCCACAAGCCATAAACAGCATAAACAAAGACGGATAATTGGTTAAAAATGTTGAGAGGCTATATTTTTACTGCCCAAACTAATGATTCTTTAAAGTAGGACTCCGCCATTCCTTATTATATTACTGTGTTTAAAGCAAGTCTAAAAATAAATGGGTGTTTCACAGGTAATAAAGATAGAAGGCCAAAATTCTGCTCTGCAATAATTGTTATTTACAAAAGTCACAAAAGCAACTTGCACCATAATGTCTCTCCATTAAGTTTACAATTAACATTTTTGGAAACTGATAGAAAAAAAGTATTCTTTCTGAACATAATTGGTTCAACTGGCTTCTCAGACAAGATTTCTACGCACCTTGGACATCCCAAACTGAATTTACTATATCAATGAATCACTGCACTTGATCAGCATCAAAATAGGGAATAGGTGCATGCATGTGGGAGAACAGTTAATTGCTTCCTATCTTACAGCAATAGGGGCATGCCATTAATTCTCCAGCATATGGCACAAAATTAGAGCCTATTGCTACGACATTTTCATCACGTTAGAATGTTAATACTAGATTGCACTCTTTTATATAAATCTAATAAAATACATGAGAAATAAGGTTCAGGTCTTGGTAAACTCTGTTTTGTTTTTTTTTGTTCCTAAATAGTAGATTTTAAATCATGAGTTATTAACATGCACAGAGAAAGCATTTTAATGTCTTTTATACAGTTAAAAGGAAGCAGGAACAAGCAATAAATAGCCATGTATATGCAGTACTAAGGTTACCCTCGAAAATAAAAGCTTTTGTTGAAAAGTTAAAGGCATAGTATACTATGTCTTTCATGAACACTTTTATGATACTTTTTTGAATCCTCATCTACTATTTTGGAAGTTTCTGGTAAAGGCTTATATCATACTATGTTTACAGAAACACCGTTTTAAAGGTTTTACAGTAAAAGATTGTATCAAGATAGCCATTCTGATAAGAAGCAGAAATAAACTGAAGCAGAAATAGACTTACGCTAAACAAAGCCTTTTTGGATTCTAAATATTATGATGCTCAGCATATGCTTGATCTACAGATCTATTTGACTGCTGATTTTCTAATGATGATATTGACGTGCTCTTAATAGAAATATGCAGCACATACTGGCTAATCGTGATAAGCATACACTGCAAATCTGTTTGATTGTTAAAATTCCTAATGATGATATTGATGCATTATTGACATTCTGTTGAGGAAAAAAAAAATCCAGCATGCAGTGAATGGTTAAATGAGCTAGGATACATCAGAGATCTATCTAATTGTTAAATTTCTAAACATTACTCCAGACTATTTTCCAGGAAATACCTTAAAAAAAAAAAGCATGCAACAAATGCTATTGTAAATATTCTATGCTGTAATACTCATCAAGTATTATATTTATGTTTTTGTGTTTGTTCTGAAAACATTACATATATATATATTTCAAGATCTTTTGGGTAGCATGCTGCAAAAAGTATGGTATCAAATGATTACAGTATTTTAATAGTTTTCGCAACCAGTTTTTTCAAGAAGAGAAAGAAATTCAAAATTGAGAGGTTTTTCTGAAAAATTTTTATTAAATTAAAAAAAAATCAGTACAGGCGCTGCAATCTGAAGTCTATTAAGAAAATACTAAATGCAGAATTGTAAATGTATTTTTTTTTAAATAGATTTTGCATTTTTAAATTATTATTATTCCATTAAAAAAAAAATTGAAGTGATATATAAGTATTGAAGTGGAATACCTAGAAGTTTTACTGGAAATTATCATTACAAGAGAAGTGCAATGTTTTTTGCAGTAAACTGCATACGCTATTCTCTTTGGGTTAGTACCTATGCAGGCAAAAATAAAATTCTTTCCCACTCCGTTACTCCCCCCTACCAAAACCAAACCAAAAAAAAAAAAAAAAGCCATAAACACAAAAATACCCCACATCACTCAGACTGAAAACTTAGGAGAGGGGCAGGGGAGAAGAGAAACCCAACAGCACAGCAGCTCAGTCGAACACCAAGCGCTCCACGGCTGCGGAAGCCGCGCTTCTCCGCGAACACCACACTTAAACTCGGATGTAAATTTTTTGTTTCATCAACACAAGTGATTTAATACTGACTTAACTGATCCAAATCATATTAATCCTCAACTTCGGATGCCCGTTTTGATGGCCCTTCGTATCTCGGAGGATAGACTGCCATCTAGTGACCGCAAGAGCGTCGTCAATCAGAAACGAATCGACAGCCAGAGAGAGTTGGGAAGCTGTCATATTCCACCCCCCTCCGCCTCACACCCCGATCCTGCCTGCTCTCTTGGCCAAGGTGGGCAGGATGCCTAGGCTGTAGGTCTTCCACATCTACCGCCGAAAGGTGGGAGTACTGCTCGGAGCTTACCCCAGAAGCAGATATCAAATAAGCACACAGGACCTCCCTTCTTGATCAATACAAAATAATAAATAAATAACATTCACTGAAGAAAGAAATTGTTTTCTCAAAAAAAAAAAAAAAGCCAGGGTGCAAGACATTCTCCCTTACAAAGAGCATGGAGTACATTCCCTACATTCCCATATACGAGTTGGAGACCTTTATCAGTCTATTTTATTTTTACTGGTGTTGCCACTTCTAATGTCCAGACTTTTTCACCACTGAACCCTGTAACAGAACAGAGTCCCAAATGCTAACATTTACTAGCCCACAATGACAGCGAGGAAGACATGAAAGCTTCAGCAAGAGCAGCAAACTCCAAGCGAAGGGAATAAGCATATGTATAAAAACAAAAATAGACAAAGCAGTAAGATTTATGTGGTTAATTCTGACAGCTTCAGCTACTTGGTTGTGCCTAACATACTCTCAAAAATTGGTAGAAAAAAGTTAAATTGGAAAACATAACCCTTAGGATGATAAAAGGCTATTGAAACCTAGAATTGTCCACTCCTGACAGGGCAATAACTGCATAATTAATAGTGCCTCTTTAACATGCACATTACTGACTCCTAGCTCCATGCGCACACCAGAATACGTCGTACTGTGCGGCCAAGGCAGAGCTATTTACTTCCAGCTTGAACCCATTCACCTCTTCAGGCTACAGAACCAGTGAAGCTATGAAAAACGTAAGAGTACATCAGAGTCAAGAAATAAACACTTGTACAAGTGCTTGGTTGAGCAATTAGTACATGGAAACACATTTTAAGAGATGACGGTGCGTCATCCCAATCCTTCCTGCCTGTACAGCAGGAGGGATCAGGAAGCTGATACATTCTGTATTGACAGTTTTCCTATAGATTGCCATAAGAAACACGATACAAGAGGGGGGAAGCAGTAGACCAGGCAGAAAAACTATGATCGAAGTAGTCACTGCTACTACTACTACTTCCCTGAAAGAAGATGATAACATCAGAAAAGCCATACTCGGAACACAATGGTGCATACCAACTTGAATAACTGGACAAGATAAACACATAATGTTCTACTGGAGGTACTTAAGCTAAGTGGTTGAAGCAGCTCTCACAGGTCAATAAATTATGAAAACTTGCATGTGGCCTTAGGACAGGTGCAAACTAGAACTCTGTGTTTATTTTCCTTTTTAAAGCTAGTATCTGTTCCTCTGGAATATGAGGTTCAGGTGGTCTCCACAGTGATAAACTTGCAAAATAGTTTGCCTGACGAAAATTCTGAGAGGCAAGTTACAAAGCTGATGAAAATGGAGGGCGAGCACAGAGGGTGAGGTTATGAGCAAGTCAGAAATTTGTTCAGGTGGTTAAAAACCAACTTCCTTGATACCCTGAGTGACAGGATTCCTTATCTTGCAGAAAAACAGCCAAAAGCACCAGATTTGTATACAGTGTAACGTGTGTTGCTGGTGCCTAGTCCTGTTCCTAATCCTGGGCTTCAGTTCCAAACTTTCAGGTGTTCACACAGTCCGAGAAGTGGGTCCGGCTACAACACAATGCAGAATTATAACAACTCAGCCTATTCAGAAACCCCAATAGGTTTGGGTTGGTGTGGCAACGACGCAATGTGTAAGAGTGTAGTATTATATCTGAGTTCCCAATTATCCTGTTCCTTAATCTAGGGGAAATAGAGTTCCTTTCCTTCACTTCATTTGCCTGCCACCAAATGGGTACGTAACCATAGATAAGCCCATGAAGGTCGGTCCAAAGTATATAATACAGGTATAAGAAGGTATTTGTTCATCAGATTTATCATGGAACTACAGTTACGTTCTGCAATATTCATGACAATTCCACCCTAGCTTTTAAAGATGGTTTTCTATACTGAACATATATATATTCTATACTGAATATTTTGTCCTCTATGTTAACCTGCATAACAATTCCAACACACCTGATTTTGGTCAGCTATTTTTATAAGAATAAAGCCCACAACACTTCACAAGATTTATTAATTAATATTTCTGTGATCAAATAAAACATTAATAAAAAAATAAAGTTGAGCTTAAAGGACTTTATTCCATAACCCACTTGGCCAAGCTGAATATAGTAATTACAGACTCAATCCAACAAGAAAGAGGGTGTCAACCTGTAAACAAGAAACACACCAATAGAACCAGAAATACAATATATATATTATCATACCTTACAAGTTAGTGAACTGTAGTAACATATTTTCAAGCAGAAAAAGGCATTAACTCAAGTTTAGTTTTCACACTTCGTTTGTGGTTACAGATGTCATTCCCCAGAAGATTAAAGGAGGAAAAGAAAATGGGGGGGATGGAGAAATGGGTAGTGTCTAAATCAGACAATTAAGAAGGAGTTGCCAATACAACCTTTATTTTTTTTAAAAAAAGTAAAATATTATTTGATCAATTTTATTCCACTCAATATAATCATCTCAATCAGTAGAAGAACTTTTAGTTTAAGTTTTGTAGTAAAGAGATTTTTAAGAACATTAACTTTTTAGTGTTAGAAATAAAGTTTTATTCTTTCCTAACATCATGTCTCAGCTCTTGAGCCAATTAAAAATCAGTTATGTTCCGCGAGTGCTTCTGACAACATGAAGCCTGTGAGAAATTTAAACTTTCTAATTCAGAATTAAAAAGAAAATAGTGAAGTATTTTGTTTCAATTTAAAAAAAGCCTACACAAGAGTGATACAGTTCTTACAGCATCAGTCAGTGCAGTGAGAGCTGTTTCTTAGCTACCAGCTAATAAAGAAACTTCTGGTTTCAGCAGATGAAGGAGGAAGAAAACCTAAATTTTTAAGTCTTGGATACAGCAACAAGGTTAGGAAAGAAGCTCACTCAGACAGTGCAACAACATTTCAGCCCAGTGTAGTCCTTATAAAGTCACGGACAAGAGAAGGGCAGAGTTTTGAAAAAGCTCAATAAAAATAGCATGGATGGGAGATTAATAGTAATAAATCTATGTAATATTTCAAATTATGCAGTTTCTTCTGCAAGCAAGAAAGGCATCTTCCATTACAGTGTCTCAGAGTTACTTCCTTCAAAGTTGTTATGGCCTGACAGAAGTGTCCAAGAACCTACTTGCCACCAAGCCACCTTTTTCACCTTATAACTCCTAAGTGTAAGCCAGGAACAAGAAATGAAACTTGAGAATAAAGCCAGCCTGGCATCAGAAAACGCCAACGTCTGCTGGTGCTGCAAAGGGAGGGTTTGCCAGCTCAGTGCATCACCATGAGCACTGTTTCCCCTTCTGGCAGGGGCTGCCACGGATAGACCAGCAGAGCAGAAACCCCTGAGATTGTGGGTTTTTCCTTCCTTCCCACAGCCCTCCAGCCTGCAGCTCCCACCCTTTTTATAATTTTAGGGAAGGCAAGGAACAGCCACTTAACCTGGGAAGTGGATTTACTTTGTAGGAACAGGAAGTTAATGGCATCTATAGCCAGTAGACCTTATTTAAAGGATCAAGATTCCCTTTGGGCAGTTTATACTCAAGCAAAGCTGTACTAGCTCACAGACCACACATGACCACAATACACAGAGGTTTTATCTTCTGAATGGGCCAAATGAGTTTCATCTCATACTGGTTCTAGGTTGTTCAGGATAAAGTAAATTCAGCTTGCCTTTACCACAATTATTCTTTTTCTGCATTACTTACTCAATTTTGGTCTGCTCATGGTTGAAGTGCCACAAGTACTAAGAGCAAGGTTATTCACAGAAATGCAGAAAGAATAATCAGATATTGAAGAGGCAGGGTAAGAAGAATTAAAGAGCACAGAGAACACTGCAGAAAAAGATAGGAGCATTCATGTAGTTGCCACTAGACACCAAATGCAGGTCAGTTTATTTGTCAGTGTTTTGTGTAAGGGTGCCAAATTAAAAAACATGCAAACAAAAGACCGCCCCACCAACAAACCTGAATCTCATGATACCCATTGCCTAGCAGGAACCCTACAGATAAACTAAGCTTAACAAATGTGGGATGTCTTGAACCTATCTTAAAGAAAGGATAAATGAAGACTTCAAACTGCTAAACAAAGTCATTCTGAATAGTCAAGAACAGTGCAATCCATAGAAAAAAATAAATTTAGAAAAATAACTTTTCCTTTACCAACTGCCAGGTAAGATGATCAGAAGTTGTATCATGCACATAGTTAAGAAAAATAGAAGATGAAAAAAATTTCTTTGAAATTTTCTGAATTATTTCTGTGAAAGACCAAAGTATTTTTCACTGCAACTGTAAATCGGTTCAAAACAATACAATGAGAAGTTTACAGGTCATTGGATAGAATAGCTGATATGTCCAGAACTGGTAAAAACTATAGAGACAATTGATAAACTACTAATGTGTCAAAATAAAACATATTCCCAACTGTAAGTCAAAAAACAAGAGTAAAAGTAGCAGAAAGTAAACTGATGTCCTTCAAATTTATTACAGAGGATAAGAGATGCAGGAGTTCCCAGGAAAACAAGTGTATTGTCATGCTTGCCATAACACCAACCATTTTTCACGACTTGTTCTCAGCACAAATTGTGCAGAAATACAAACCAAAATGCATCCATAAAGATACAGCTGGAGGACAAAGTTTTGATGATACAGAAACAAATATCTTTTGTTGGGTTACTTAATAAATTTGCCAGATTGTAAAGCAGATTAGTTTTCAACATAAACAGCAAGAACAGAAAGTGAATTTCAAAAAGAGATGCTGTAGCAGAGCGCAAAGTAGTTATAGCATCAAAAACTTTGTCCAAATGAATGAAGTTGTCCCCAGACGAGAGTAACTGTCCCAAGGAGAAACTATTTTCAACTGGAAAGCTATTAGCCCAAACGAAGCAAGCACCAGGGGGAAGTTTAACAAGCTTTGTTAAGAGATCTTATGCTTCATGCCTTCCAGAAGGCACTTACGTTCTTCTCAAAGCTTTCCAACCACACACCTCTCATCAAGCGATTAATGGCTCACCAGCATTAAAATGAAAAACAACAAAAAAATCCCCCCAAAAAGTTTATGGAGGGTAGGGGCTCCACGTAGGTACATGCAAATTTCAGATACACATAAATCAGATAGGGTTTTGTTGGTTACTTATTACCGGATGTAGAGAAATATGAACTTCTAGAAAAGGGGTTAAATTCATGATGCAAGAAAGGAAACTGCAATAAAATACCAAAGCAAGAAAACATACTCATGCTGTTCCTACACTTCATATTCTCCAGCAAGATGTATTTGTGTAGACAAAAAATACCTAAGAGCACCATTACACATTCACAGAACCTAGTTACATTAGTTTATCACTTTTTAACTATTGCTATTCTAATTTACAATACACATCCCTAGTTCATAGATAAGGAGTCCAGGATTGGGGTCTCATCCTTCTGAAGTGTCTGCTAACACAGCCTTACCCCAGTGGTCTGAGGACCAGCCCTAAGAAAGGCTAGGGAGCTTTAATACTGCTAAGTCTCCGTTCCAGCCACGAACTGACACAAGAGCTTGGGCTCTTTCTTATTTTAATGCCCTTTTTAACCTCACCTGTACATCTTCCAGAATCAAAATAGCAGTCTGACCAGCACTTCTGGGCAAGGGGAGCTCCCTCTTATGCTGACATGAGTAACGTAACAAGTCACGCTAAGTGTCCAGCAAAGAGGGAGCAAGGAAAGCAGAGAAGACAAACCACAGCCACGTTGTGCCCCATCCTACCCAGCCTGTGCTGGCCACGGCACCCCACGTTCCCAGTTTTTAAACACAATAGCAGCGCACGATGCTCACTTAAAGCCCCCAAGTCAGGTCTAGACTGAATGAACACGAGCATAAGTGTAAATACCAATAGCGGTGAGCAAAGTGCACTTTTTAGGGAATAAGAGCAAGATCCTGCTTACTCATTGTTCTTGAAATAAGGGAAGGCACAGCACATGCATCTCAGCACCACTGGAGCACACGCAGGTCCCTCACGCTCTCTCCGTTACAGCTCTGTCGAAGATATCAACTATTGGTTCAATATCCTCATTCCCGTCTTCCACAGCCTCGCAACCAGACTTGGGATTCTGCCATCTCCCAACTAAACTGACACCAGGGAGTTCTGATTAATGATAAATAGTCAGATTTGGAGTACAGATATAAACGTAGTTTCAAGCAAATCTATTGGTAATAGAGCAAAAAATCTATTTTGACCTCCAAAGCCTGAAGCATAATAGCTTTATCCAAATGTCATTGACTGGCCTGGGGAATCAAGATCTGTCTTGCAAATCTTTGCTGTTTTGAAGACCCTGGTTCAAATAGGCACTGCATATTGCTAAATGGTTTTCAGTAGTTTCTATCTAGCATTTAAACAAACCATTTAGCATAATGCAGGGAGGACTCAAGAGAGGCTAATATTAAGAAAAGAAAAAAAAGCACTATTTCTTTTCCTTGCTAACTAGTACTTTATTGATAAAGGTTAACACCCCAGGTCTTGTAAAATTCCATTTCAGGTTCAGTTAACTCTAACTCTAGGCATACTAAATCCACAGCATTGCCTAGTCAATTCCCTTAATGAAATTACAATATATTTTTATTGTTTGTTAATTATGAATATTTGTTTTCCATTCTCATAACCCAAACACTCTTAAAAATGTTGATTAGAAATAGCTTCAGATCTGGCAAAAAATGTACATGTGATGGCTATAATAACTACCTGTTTAATGCTGCTGCCGTACCAATATATTGTAAAAGTTTAGACGTTTCAGTGAATGGTTTCTCCTCTCTCTCAAGGGACTCAGTCCTTGACATACCAAATAAACCATCTCCTTCCCCCACAAATGCTAAATAATTGCATCTCAATTCTCATGTCGCTCTACATTTATGCAAAAATTATTGTGGATGTTTATTTAGGTATGTTACACTTGCACCGGTATTATAGGCTGAGACTTGAGGAAAATGAGCTTCCTGACCCTTCTAGTGCATGGCAGCTCTCTAACGGAAAATGGCTTTGGCTTATATTAAAGCTGGTTTACAGGTGATAATTTCTATTCTTTTAGAGAGACAGTTAACCACAATGTTTTGCATCTTGTTGTACACTTTTGGCATATGATTTTTATTTAAAGAATATTAGATTCTACCGTACTCTCAGGGTTTTTTTTTCCTAGGGTACTAAATTTTTAACATTGGTTCACATATTTGATTATAGGAAAAACATAAGGTATTTTGCTGCAAATTAAGATTTGATTGCATGGCTACTTTCTCCCTTGCTTCCAACAGTTACTCATGTAAAAGATAATATAAACAAGATTCAACACACGATATAAAAAGAACTTTGATCCTTTTCAATAATGGATATAAAATTTCCAAGAACAGGACAAAATATTTTTTTTTAATCTTGGATACTTCTCCAAAATATGGTGATTTTTGTGGTTTCACTGTGCATTCAAACAGCTCCATCTTTCATGATTTTTACATAATACAAGTCTGAAGCTTTATTTAGGGCCCTAATGCTATAGGATTTTTTTTTTTTAAGAGGTCAGAATGCACAGGATAATATATTGACCAACACAGGTGCATTGCAAAAATCTCCATAACAGTTCCTATGGTATCCCATTGGTACTTCTCTCCATTTTGAAATATTTCCAAACACTGGTATCCTGAAGAGCCTTTTGCAGGGTACCAAAATACATTATTTCCAATTATAAAGTTCAAAGGTGTTTGTCACTTTAAAAGTAATGAAATGTGATTTACTGCTTTAAAGTGTTAGTTTTTATATGTTCATTGGAACAACCATTCAGTGGCTTTCTGTTGAGTATTCATAAAATCCTGCCTGTCAGATAATTATATTGCATTAATATGGTATGAATAAATGAAAGCAGTAATTATGGTTTTATTCCTTATTCTGCAATTTACAGTTTGCTTTGCGTCAATGGTACAAAATTATCGTGTCTGAAACAATATCACATGGTAATTTGTTTTAGGACTCTTCAGAACATAATATATAGAAAACCGCACCCAGAGTAGTTGGATGGATAGCTTAAAGCATACGTAGATAAGGCTATTACATTTTCTTTCTGTCAGGCTTTGAGTAATCCTCAGGAATTGCATAAGATAGTAGGGAAAAAATGTCTATTTTTGTCAAGTTCAGGTTTTTAAAGTAAAAAAAGTGTATTTTATACATTTTTGCCACCTTTCTATCACAAAGCCTACACTGTACCATGCCATCAATTCTGAAGCTCCCAAGGAAATCCATGAGGACTACTGCAGGAGAAACAGTTCAAAAAAGCCGACTGTCGAGAAGACTTGATTCTCTAGCACACAACTTACAACAGATGTTATAATACACACTAATATGTATTTCTTTTTCCAGAAAGCAACCTTCCATTGCATTACCACCGCAATCAACAGTGGCCTTCAAGAAGAGTCAAGCTCTGTAGCTCAGAAATAAACGTTCTCTTTCTTATATCTAGAAGTTTGAGTAGATTTCTCTGTGGCTTCCTCACAGCCTCAGCCTTTTCTATCACATCTCAGTATTCACCTTTCAGTTGTAACCACACGCCTCAGCAGCGACGCAGAGCTTTCCTCCAGTGCAAAATACCACTGAAGTCAATGGGGCTTTGCGGAAGTAATTTTTGTCCAAAGTAGCTATAAAGAGGGAGTGTACATAAGAGATCTTCTGGTAGATTATCACACAGGAGTCTCTTCTCCTGAAATCTTGAATGACCCTACCTCCTATGGGCCTGCATATCAACCTCACAGGGCACTGACCGGCAAGGTTTCCGGATCACCTCACTACCATTAAGCAAGTATTCCCAGACAAACCATTCCTCTTGCACACAGCAAATCCATGGCACTTCAGAGAGACTCTTCATGAGTCCTCTCATCAGGAGTGCATGGAAGTGCAGGAACGGCTGGATAAAAGCCTTTGGCATAGGTACAAGGTTGAGCTAAGCCCATCAAGAACACGTCCAAACATCCTAGCCACCTTGTGCTTTCACCAGTGTTCTCACTTGAGCTAGACAGAGCCCCAGGAGCCAGCCCAACAAGTGCAGGGGATAAGAGCAGCAAAGTTACCTCTAGAGAGGAAGTGAACGTATGTGGTGAAGAACATTACTGCCTCCTTAGAATTTTTTGCAAATATCACAACGACAATATAAATGGTTGCATTAGCACCCCTAGACCAATACTTTGGCTACAGGCTTCTGTATGAGGCTTTCACTTTGTAATTATCTGGCTTGGAGGTGGAAGCAGCTGTTTGGGAAGAAAGCATTGTTCAAATCGGCATCACAACCTTGAATCATCAAGCCCATTCAATCAGCCATTTTCACAAACCTTCATCCAAGGGACAGATTTCAGAATTAAGATTTTGATATCAACCCCAAAGAAGCTGTCTCTGTATCAGACATAAATGGAGAAGGAGATATCTGTAAAATCAGTTAAGATTTCTATTCTTGTAATTATGGTTTAAAATAGCTAAAGACGACAAGACAAAATATTTGCAAAGAGTTTGCATTGAAAAAAAATAAACACTACAGCTCACAGAAGAGCTCACTACACATTATAGAAACAAAGGATTAAAAAAAGAAACAAGACAAACAAACCTATAAACACACCCACCTCCCCCGCCCCGTTCTTCAGCCTGTTCTTCATTTGTCACAATTTCAACAAAATCGCTGGAAAATAGAAAAAACAATAGAAAATAGAACAAACAGTGGGGTTTAAGACCTATATGTTGTATATATGTGCATAATATCAAAGAGGAGGTATTACAAGAGAAGTACAGACATGGGCAAGCAAAGTTACAAAATTTGAAGATTTTTAGCAAGGCTTTTCTCCAGTTATCACGCCAGTAGAGTATGTAAAATGAATTTAAGGAAGGTAAATAGGCCAGGGAAGAATCATAGATGTAAGTGCAGCAGTATCTTTTAGAGTCTGTTCCAGAATTATTGGTATCACAAAGACTATTTTTCCTTTTAAAACACTCTGAAGACTTGACTCTAAGCTTTGTGTTAACAAACATTTTTCTTTCTTATAGAAAAAAATATACTTCTTCAATATCAACCAGGATATGGAAGTAAAGACACGAAATTAAAAGATATTAAAAAAACCCAACTTTTCTAATTTATTAATATATTGCCAAATAGTTAAGAGCAGATAACTGCCCTGCAGGACAGATAATGATCCACATCTTATAGGTCCTAATATAAGAACTTCTCAAGGAAAATCATAACTTCTTTGAAACAGATGGATCCATAGCTTCTAATTTAGTCATGAAGCCAAATATTAATGTTTTTTTCTTGGAAATGTTGTTTAAAAAAGACACAGAAGAGCCTTCCAAGTAAAGGACTATAAATAGATGAACATCCCTTTTACTCCATCTCTTTATTAAGAAAAAAGGAGACTTTTGACACTCCGTAAAAATTAATAGTAGTAAGCCAATATTTTCACAACATACGGAGTTCCAGAGACAACACTACACAGAATGTCACAGCCACTTGTTAAGTGTGATGCACTACCCAGGCCTTCCAAGGCTCGTTGACTAGAAGTGGTTTACTGGAGGAGCTTAATTTCATCCACAATAACACTGTTCAGTTATATTCTGAACTGGGAGAGTTTTTCATGTATCTTTACTAACATTGCTCTAGATTGTTCATTTTTGTAATATCTAAAGTATGTTTCTCAATGTTCCTACTCATGTCTGTAAAAGAAAAGGAAAAAAAACAAATGCAAACCTATTAGAACTGAGCTCCTATGCTGATTTGCCAGTCCCACTGTACCAGTACCAGCAAGAAGACAACCAGAATGGCTTAGTGCTATCCAATGTCACACAGGTGGGCAAGGATGTTCTCAGCCAGCTACCAAGATGACCAGTTGTTGCACAGAACTGGGGAGATGTGTTGAGGAACCTCATGCAAAAGTAAATCATTGTCTTTGGGATACTTCAGCATAGAAGGGATTCTGTCAGTTTCAGAAGGATGAAAAAGCACATGAAACTCATATGCAGCTGAGCACAACCAAGATAATTTGGCTAAACATCGTATACAAATATTTAACTAGGAAAAAAGTGGAACTGAACTAAAAATTTCCTAACTTATCCACACAGGATAACAAGTGGAAAAAAACTTCTGATAAATTCTACTACTCATCCCTAAAGCTTTCAATGTTAAAAGGTTTAGACTTTCTTTCATGACTCTGGAAAGGGAACTTGACACTTCTGGTGGTAAGACAAGTCTGAAAATTTAAGGGGAAAAAAAAAAAAAAAAAAACAACCAAGAAAACCCCCACTGAAACTAACCAAACCACCATACAACAGCCTACTTCATTATCTATGAAGGAAGTCTAAGATTTATTTAAAAAGCTTAAAGTTATGTTTACAAAACTTTTGCCTGCTTTTCTCTGCAGTTATTCTGCTAGAATTTACTTTTTAAAAGGAAAGGCATCCTGAATAACTATTAACACGAATCAAAAAAGAGAGACAGCTTTAAGAAAATCCTCAAGTATCATATGACTAACGTTAAAAAGTCATTAGCATTGACAACATTGCCAGGTAAGCACATTATCCCACTAAAATTTTTCTCCAGTTTTCTAGTGACATTTTATAGATGAGTTTTGATGAGTTCAGTACACATTTATCACAAAGTAAGAAACTTGTTCAAGCTTGTCAGTGTGATCTTAGAGAAAAATCAGTCACTAGCTTTACATTAAGCTGATCTTTGAAGCAATGCTCCAGTAACATTTTGATGGTGGTCTAAGTTATATTATTTAAGTGCAAAGGGGGGAAGAAGGGTAAACTGAACATGTGGCTTTAACATCTATATCAGCATGTAATAAACACTTAAGTTAAAAGATGTATGAAAGTCTATTACATGTATACCACCATACATTTATTAATCTGAAAAAATGCTATA
>NC_133579.1:68379187-68401687 GCF_964106895.1 Numenius arquata | reverse complement strand
TTTCTATACGCAGGTTCCAATCTTTCTAACCAGGGACAAACATGCTGTCCTTGTCAAATCATTTCCATTTCAACGTGAAGCAACTGAAAATTTATTATCTTATAAAAACCATCTATGTCTTTTCCCAGCATTTTTTGAAGACTACAGTGAGATGATGTCCACACCAGCTGCAATTTTACTTAGAGGAGGGAGGCAGAAACAAGTGCACGCACATGGCTTCTCTTCTATAAGTTGGTCTATCACAAATGTTATTTAGACTTATATTTAAACAGCAAAAATCATATGCACAAAAATTAAATGAAGTTAGAGTTTTGTACTTTATGTGCTTTGTCTTAGCATCCTTATTACTGATTTTTTTCTACAATGCCTTATAAAAGTACAGTTCTTTCAACAAAGATGTTGAATAGGCTGTCGCTGTGTGACTACCACCCCAGAGGTAACTGCTGGGACAGCAGATCGTTCAGCACTTGGGGCAAGTGGGTGCAGGGGAGCAAGCAGCAAGGGACACAAGGGACTTCTTGTCAGAGAAGGAGCAGACTTCAGCTGAGATGAAGAGGAGTCTCCAGGCAGCACGAAAGGATCTAGCCATCTGAGCAACAACTACAGGGGAAGTCTTTCCTTTCCTCCGTGGTTGGCTAAGTGGTCCCTCTCTTTCCTAGGAGTTTCTACACAGAGCAACATGGAGAGGGAAAGGAAAGTGTATGGGAGGAAGCTGCTCAGATGAACTCTTTCCTTCATGTTAGCTCAGTTCCTGCTCAGCCTCAGTATATTTGTACTAATTTATTAAACCCATAAATCTGCAGTTTATGGTTTTATCATGCTCACATAATGGCAAAAATTAAAACTGTAAACACAGATTAAAATAAATAAAACCAGAATTTTAAAAATTGTGCTATTGCCATTATGATAAAAGTCCAGCTACCCCATCAGTGGTGGAAAAAGAAGGTTGTGTAGGTGGGAACATCAGTTCTGCCTCCTAGGTGAACTGTACTAATTCAAATTAGTGTCAACGATACTCCAAACCAAGAGGATTGGGCCCATCTTGCAGCTGTGCTCAATTAACATTTTAATGCAAAGCTGAGGAGATGCAGATAGGTAACAGGTGTAGCTCACCCTAATTAAATAGCTCTTCTCAATTTTATTATTTATTTCCTGTTATACAAAATGCCATAGTACATATTTTTACGAAGCTACCATTTGGGGGGGCGGGGGGGAGGCCCAGAAGAGAAATTGCCAACAAACTTATCAACTCTTACAAGAAAGCAAAAGCCCAGAAAAAGTGTTCCTAATGACATTTCATTTAATCAAGTTGTTTACAAAGAAAAGCCCAGGAAGTTGACAGCTGTATAGTTCCAGGATATTACACATCTATTCCCCATAACGTACCGCAGTACACAAAGATAAATGAGCTCCACTAAGCAAAACTACCACTATCGTTAGAATGGCCATAAAGTAATACTAAAAGGGATATACTGCTGGCTTTCATTCACTGGAACATGCCACAATGTTGGCAATATGGAATTTTTTTCTTTTTTTTTTTTAAATTAGTTAATGAATGTGAAGTTTTGACTGATGGCAGGAAGAAAACTATTTTCAGCTGGGATGATCCAAGAGACCAGATGACACTGATACAAGCATTTAGGAAATGGATTTTCACAATGCTTAAATACAAAACATGGCAATTCTGTATTAATGAATACCTTCTTCATGTAGTCCTTCTAATTCAAACTTTGTTGTGGTTTTTTAACATTTCTGATTAAGATGACTTATAATTTTTTATAACTTTCTAACAGAATCAATACTAGACAGAAAGGATAGAATAATTTTTTGTGTTTTGTTTAAAGACACTCTGTTGCTACCTGGCCACATCCCTCTGCAGAGCCTTCCTACCCTCCAGCAGATCAACACTCCCACCCAACCTGGTGTCATCTACAAACTTACTGAGGGTCCACTTCATCCTCTTGTCCAAATCACTGATAAAGATATTATACAGAACTCGCCCCAATACTGAGCCCCGGGCAACATCACCTGTGAGCAGCCATCAACCGAATTTAACTCCATTCACCACAAATCTTTTGGCCTGGCCATCTGGCCAGTTTTTTACCCAGCAAAGAGTACACCTATCCAAGCCATAAGCAGCCAGTTTCTCCAGAAGAATATTGTGGGAAATGGTGTCAAATACTTTACTAAAGTCTAGGTAGACAACATCCACAGCCTTTCCCTCATCCACTAAGTGGGCCACCTTGTCATAGAAGGAGATCAGGTTTGTCAAGCAGGACTTGCCTTTCATAAATCCATGCTGACTGGGCCTGATCACCTAGTTGTCCTGTACGTGACGTGTGATGGCACTCAAGATGGTGTGCTCCATAACCTTCCCAGGTACCGAGGTCAGACTGGCAAGCCTGTAGTTACCCAGATCCTCCTTCCAGCATTTCTTGTAGATGGGTGTCACATTTGCTAACCAACTGGGACCTCCCAGGTGAGCCAGGACTGCTGATAAATCACGGAAAGTGACTTGGTGAGAACTTCTGCCAGCTGCCTCAGTACCCTTGGGTGGACCCTATCCAGCACCATAGACTTGTGTGTGTTTACATGGTTTAGCAGATAGCTAACCATTTCCCCTTGTATTATGCGGGCTTCATTCTGCTTCTTGTCCCTGTTGTCCAGCTCAGGGGGCTAGGATCCCTCAAGGACTGGGCAGATTTCCCAGTAAGGGTTAGTACTGGACAACAATACTAAAACAAATTCTTTTGTGAATTTAATTTTCTAAGAAATGAAGAGAAAATTATTGTGCAGATGTAATGTTCCAGAGTTTTTGTCTACATACAATTTCTGTCCTATAGGAAGCTATATGAAATGACACAGACTTCAGCTGAAACAGTGTATACCCTTAACATAGATCCAACTATTGGTATATTTTCTAAGTTTGAAGAGAGCTCACTTTTCACACATTTTGATGTGTCATCCCTGTTACAAATTTCTCATGCATCATTAAAATTATAATTTCATTATATCAATTTCTCTTCCCTTTAGTTCCAGTAAGTTTCAACAAAACAATTTTTAACTCCATAATAGGAAGAGCTTGGTAGACAAAAAGAATCTGAAAAATTGCTTTATTAAATATGCATAACATGCAATTACTTATTTCCTGCTTAACTGAGCTAGTGAGGAACTCTCTTCCTCAAAGCCAGACCCCTTCAAAGAAACCTGCTTGTTTTCAAAAACTGAGAGGTTTCTTGTGTTAAAGATGGAATTATTGGTCAAAAGGAAACACAAATTATTGGTATATTGTTGGTCAAAAAGAGACAATTATTCCCTATACTCTGATAATTAGAGCAAAGAAGAAATTCAAATCCCAATGCTTCACATCCTACACGATGCTAATCTGTGGCCTTTTGGACCCCCATCCTTTTTTTTAGTACAGAATAAAAACACTTCAATGTTTCTGGCAAAACAATTCTTTTTACCCCCACCAGTTTTACCTTATAACATGAACGGGAAATGTTCTCCACAAAATAGAAAAGTTTCAAAGTTCTCCTTCATTTTTCCACAATTTTGCATGTGTTACCACCTGAAGGAGAAGATTTAGGATAAAGTTTTAGATAAAAAAGTGACAGAAAACATCAATTAATTGACTATACTACATATACATTACATAAAGAAAACATGATACCTTGTAAGAGTAAAAAGCTAACTGTCTTTCTGGGGGTTTTAGTAAAATTTTAAGCTTCTCTTGGAATCTTTACATGAATTTTCTTTTCTTACTGAACCAATTTTGTAAGTTTGTGTACATTTAAACAGAAAAAAACACCATCTTTAAAAATCAAGAAGTAAGTCACATCACACCGTGTTTATAACAGTGACTGCTGCGTGTAAATAACTTCCTCTTGATCCTGGAGCTGACCCCAAAACAGTCCACTATTTCACCACTGGAGACACTAGCAATTGCATAAAAGACAAGCACAAGTAAACTACTGTGAAAGTTTCAGAATATATTTCACCTAGATAAGTGAACTACCTATCAACGGCAACAGGCTGAGTCAGACTCTAAGGCACAAAATGATTAGGATATTATACATACATAGCATATATACCACCTTCAAAAAATATAGGTACCAAGGGAGCTATATTTCTCAAACTCTGAAAGTTAAAAGTCACTTCCCATGGAAAATGGGTCAAACAATTTTGTTTGGCCTGGTCAGTCCATTGTACATGCCACTTTAGAAACAACTGACTGATCAACTTTAGAAGACAACTCCTGACAATATGATTTTGCTTTCAGTAACCTACTGATGCTTAACATTTAGAGCTTCAGCAATGTTTAGTGATTTCTGCAGTAAAACCATTAATAAATGAAACAGATTGAAATCACTATGCTGTTGAAGTAAGCATACTGCACCGCTTTTAGAACCAGAACATAATCTCCTGCTTTTCCAAACAGGGTTGAAGTAGCCTGGGCCCTTTTGCTCCAAGGTAGAATCCCATTTCGTTTGACTTGCTCTGAAGTCCACTACGGTGTAATCTGTATTCATCATACTTCCTTGATCTGGAAGAAACAGTTCTTATACTAAGAACTGTAATTCTAACTCTTTGCAGTCTTCACCTTGCATTTTAACAAACAACTACCAGTGGTCTTTCATGTAACTGTACTTGTTTCCTTTGGGATTTCAGCACGGCATGACTTGGCACTTTGACCAATGCATGTGCTGGAGAATGAAACAGCTGAAAACATCATCGTTCCTTCAGCAAGCTCAGACCTTGCTCAGATACCTTTCTCCAATGCTGGTAAGGCAATAAGTTGTCAGGGTAGATGCAAAGACTCTTAGGTACTGTCCTGGCTGTGGAACCAAACATGCTGCAGTCTCACTCCATCCACACTGTACCCATGAATAAATAAGACCTTGAGCCAATGCTTCGTTGACAGCCCAATTTACAGTCTCTTCCAAGACAGAGTACTATTAAGATGACAATGCAAAGTGCTGTATCTTTCTAATGGATCAATCACCTTTTAGGCTGTAATCATAGGCATATGATTACTATTATGGCAAACTGATAAACTTTGGAAGGTATTTCTCTCTACTGCTACCACCAGACCATTGCTAGTATTGATGCGGCACCAGAGTCAAATGCAACCCTCTAAGCTGATGCACAATATCTCAGATCTTATTACTTGGCCTGCTGTATCCTGCCATTATCTTCATTAAGTGCATGTCCATCATAGCTTGCTCAGATTTTATTGATTCAGCCGTGATCTTGAATGAAGGCAGAACATTTGCCCATCTTGAAGAGTCTTGGTAATCAAAATAGTATTCAAAAGGGATGCAAGAGTGTCTAATACATAATTCTTAGAGTAGTGCATGGACCACTCCATCTCCCTGAAGATCAAAATAGCACAGTACTTTATTAAGTAAATTACACCTAAACAAATAGTCTGCTTTGAATATCTAGTGCCTGTTACATCCACCATCACTCTAGGTCATCTGTAATGGAGAAGCAGTTCATAAATCAATTGGTGTTTGGCATAGGGAACCCTGCCACACTGCTTGTGTGACATTCACAATAAAGACCCTAGGTAAATTGGAAAAACCCTTGGAAGAACGGTAGATGGGCTGAAAAAGAAAAGAGAAGAAATAAATTTTCATTTAATGTTTCTCCCCCAAAAAACTCCTAAACCCAAAAAAGCCTCCTACCAGTAAAAAGTTAATATTTCAGAAAAATTATGTCAGACTGTATGCTGGAAAAATACAATGTACTGTTGCAAAGCATGCATGTTCAGAGTACTGTACAGAAATAGTATAAATAGTAGCCCTTGTAAAGGGAAATATCTCCACACAATAAAAGCATTTTGTCCTAAAGTACATTTGTTTATATTACAAAGTGTCTCCCCTTCCAGCCTTCTGTATGCTGCTGCCCCTTCAGCACAGTCACAGTCTAGTAGAAGATTAATATTTCAGAACTTGTCATGGGCAGTTTCACTTGACTCTGTCACTGCCTATGTCTGACAAGCTATTTATCATGCTGCTAAGTGTCAGCATTAAATTATCCCTGCTGTTATGACAGCAACATTATTCATCAGGATTACAGCCCCGGTACAAGGCTGCTTACAGCTGTTACCTTCTTCTTCTGAGCTTTATCGATCTCTGCTCTTTCTATTATAAAAAAAAGGGGGTCTATGCACATGACCATTCACATCTTGCATGTCTGATGATTCTTATTTCTGTGCCAACATCGAACAAAAAGACTTCCCAGAAATGGGCTTCCACAGTTATAAAATGTCACCGGCAGAAGAAAATCGCATTCCCTTCAACTGGAGGCACATTCTCTTTGAGGGGACGGAGAAAGACTGTAAACATTATTGATCATAATGCATAGGCACCCAAGGTTGAAGCATGTTGCTTGACAAATCGATCTGCATTTGTTTTAACCAAGTCACCCTTCCTTAACCACTGCAATGAAATGACAATGAAATCAAGAATTATTTATTGAGATGTGCAGTGTTATTCACAGGCAGCTCTACTGTGCCCTGTCTCCAGTCCGAACTCTGAACACTCCAATTACCTGCTGCGGGGCTGCCAGTCCGGAGCAGAATGATATGATGAATAAAGATAAGGGCACGCTGAATTCTTTAAATATTCTTTTGCGACTTAAACTTGGCTCACTTTTCTGACATCCTCCCCCAAAGAAAAGAAGAAGAACAAAGATCATTAAAAGATTTGGTTAAAGCTATATTGTTTTTTATTTCTAGGACTTCTATGTTTTTACAATGCTTGCTCTTCAATGACTTGTTTGGCAATTTACTCCTATTTTGCCTTTGGTTGCCGCTGCTGGACTTCAAAAACAAATACCAGCATTCTTAAAAATAAACTTAAAAAAACATTAATCCCTACCCATAAGTCCATATATGATTTTTTAAACTGTAAGAATATTTGATGCCCCACGTGCCAGAGCTTTGGAAGAAGTCACCAGACACCTACAATGCATGATATCATGTGTACTGAGCTATTATTAGGAAGAAAGATTTCACTAAATTTAACAATACACCCTGCTATCTCCATACCGTTTTCACCCGGTAATTTAGACTTTGATTTTCCCAAATCATGCCATTAGACAGACCTCTCATTGAGTGCTGTTTCAAATCACTAATGCATGAAAACATAAAAAGGGCTTCTGAATATCAAGTTCTTAAAATTCATTCTGAATTATAATAGGAAATAAAATAGAAGAATGCCACCACAGGGAACAGTATTCTTCTGTTTTCATAACCTTGTTTCTTAACATCTCACAGTTATTTGCCTTCAAATCAAACATAATGTTTCATGTTTTCCTTAAATATCAAGGTGTGTGGTTAAGGAAGACTTTTGGTTTATACTAAGGAGGTGTTTTTCATTTGCTTATCTGCAAGGAATAGGTCTAAAAGGTGAATTCCAATGATCCAAAACTAGTGAATAACAAGCCTTTCCACACTTCCAACTTATTCCAAGGAATCCAAGGAATCCAAGGAATTTTAGGGGCATGGCACCATTTTTGAGGGGTTGAGGTACTACTGACCCAGTTTTCTGCTTTCCGAGAAGATTGTTAGCCCAGCAATGGGACATGGTAGCATTGGGCCTTCCCACAGGAAACCAGAGCTGTGGCAGTACAAGACTGTGATGTCCCAAACTCATGATCTCGGTGCTGCAGCCCAGCAATTACAAGGGCATGAAATGAGCTACAACTTTGTCCCATTTTACTAACCAGCTACAGCTAAAAGTGTGGGCAGCACAACTCAGCCCATCGCCACCACCTTCTTCCACTCACTGTGCCCCAGAGTTCGCACATATTCATATGTGAAATATTTAGATTTTGTGCTATACCACTCTACAGCAGCAGATTATGGTAGAACAGGCAGATACACAGAGTAAGATTTTCAATCTACGGGTTTTTTTCAGGACCTTCAAGTCCAGATTCATCAAGGTATTGAATCTTGGTGGATCTTGGAGCAAGTTGCTCCAAGCACTCTAGTTCAAGGTGTGCTAATAGTTTACCTAAAAATTTTGGGAAGTCACTTTAGTTTTTTCATTGTTTGCAATACTTTTCCTTATATTTAGCAGTGAACTAAAATTCCAGTATTTTGTTAAACAATAACAGTTCTGTCAGAACATTCTGACTGAAGTAGTCTCTATATTCTTAATGCTCTCATCTCTAGGAATTAACCTTTAAAAGTCTAAAATGGAATTATTTACTGGAGGTCTCCAGTTTCTTTGAAATAACACAAAGCTAGGAATTTCCTTTAAACAAAGGTGCAGGGATTTCAAACAGAAAAACCTGAATGTCTTGGCTACATATAGCTTGTGTTTACATTCTTCTTTTGACAAAATTAGTCAAAATTTTATGGGCATTAGCACAGAATCAGAGGACCAGATTACAAGGGTTTTGATCTCAAGGGAAAGTTTGTGGTTAAAAACAAGGATGCTATCTGAAATTAAGTTTCAAAGTCCCAAATCTGCTAACAACACTCACACAAACATCACTTCTCATATTCTTCAGCAATTATGGGACCATAATCCACGCAATTAACGAAGAGCCATTTGGTGTTCCTATAACATCGTAAATTGCCAATCTTTAGATGACTATACAGAAATGTAAAGAAAATTGCAGTGGTGTGGATAGGATGAACAAAACAAATGCTACTGTTGGAAATACTGGCACTTTGCCAGGTGGGAGTAGAGGTTCGAAAGGGAAACATCAATGAACACAGCAGAAAAGTAAGTTATTTGCAATTATAAATCATGGAAAAATTATACTTTGAATTTCATTCTGAGATTGACCTGTACGCGTAGATTCATTTGTTTAATAAAACAAGGCCGCAGCAGAAGTATTTTCCCAACAGCCTGTCCCTTACAATGGATCTGTTTACTTTAGATTCACTGGTGATTACATTCAGCTGTACTATCTGTTCGAGAGCTTTTAACTTTGAATGCTGCAGTAAGTGTCAATCTTTATATTACTGAAGGACAATTAGGCAAACCATGTAATTGTATTGTCACTTATTAATTTCAAGCTCCAATGTCATAAATTATATGCCTTAATTAATACCACATGTCAATCACAATCTGCAACTTTGAAAGGATAAAGAGGTTAACAAGAATACATAATTAAAAGAAAACAGTGAATAATGGCACGGCTGAACAGTTTATAAAATTAGACAAGAAAACTGGTGCTGTGTCAGCACGTAGGAGCCAAGACAAAAATAGGGAGGTTGACAAAATGCACACAAGAATTAAGAAGTCAGAAAATGAAGGAAAGTTTTAACTCTTAGGATTTTGCTTCACTAGCAAACCAAATGTCTGGCAGAAAGTTATTTTAAGAGAATCACGGAGTAAGTCACTAATTCCTTCACAGAATCATAAAATTGCCTAGGTTGGAAGGGACCATTCTGATCATCTAGTCCAACCATCAACCTAACACTGACTGAAAGCACGTCTGTTTGCATGTATTTATAGGTAAAATGGCTCAGTTCAGCAGAACCTACTCGTACTACATCACAAAGAGGTGGCAATACTGCCTCAACACACAGGCATACCAGAGCTGGCAAAATGTGCCAGATAAACTCCTTGTTTGATATAAGAAATGAGGGCACAGCTAAAGGCCACTGCTCCTACAGGGCTCGCAGCTCTAAGTAGCATCCCGGCCGGTCCTCTGCCATGGGGAAGAAATTGCAGCAGCCCTCCAGCCCCACTTATGGTAAGTAAGGACCAAAAGGAATCCAAGCAACAAGTAGTAAAATTGGTTCAAAGTGAAAGCATCTCAAATGTGCATGTGATGTCAGGCAGATGGAAGGAGTAAGCAGGTGAATAGTGATTCCTATGATGGAGAATTAAGGACACAGAGGAGTATGCAGGAACAAGGAGCAACTGAGGATACAGCACTGGTCACTTTAGAGAGCTGCAAAGTATTATCCCAGTCTGCCTACAGACTGCAGGACATTTTCTAAAGAAGGAAAGAATACGTGGTTAGGGGTTTTGTTTTTAAGCTGTTAATGTGTTAAAACTGTGCCTGTACTAGCTGTAAGGAATTTGAGATCCTGTAATGGGAAGTGAGATGGACTGAGAGCTTATTCAAACAGAACAAGAATATTTCTATTTTCTCCACCACTTATATTCTTCTATTTAAATAAGAAAAAAACAGACAAATATTTTGGGGCTAATATCAAAGATCTCCCAGAGGTACATTAAACAGACACTCATCTCCCACAGGTAGGTCAAAGTTTTACTCTTCAGCTGGGTACGCTCCAAGAAACAAGGAAACAGGAGCCGTCCATCTAATTTCCATTTCAAAGCACCCACAGGCAGGTTTCTAAAACCCAAAAGCCTCCCTCTCCCCCTTCCCACTCACACAACACCCAAAAGAAAGCAAAGGAGGTGGCACACCCGGGAGTGGCAAGGTGCTTTCCCTGGGTGTCACCACAGGGACTTCTTGACACTAGCTGCACGTGAAGGACATGTGTTTTCATCTATTTTCCCACCAAGCTGAAGCGTGCTTTTCTCATCCCTCTTGAAGAAGAGCAGTTTGTCTCTCTCTGAGCCATCTGAGGGACTGACAATACGGCACGGTGCCATGCAGGCTTGCAGCCATGGAATAGGGCAGATGCTCTTACCCAGTCAAGGAGAAGAGCTAGCGGAGGCCCCTTGTTTTCGCACATACCAAAACAAGACTCACTATAAACTCTTCTCTACTTTTAGGGCCCAAAAAAACTCTGCTGGCATTAATTTAAGATACTAGAGCTTCAGCAAATCTGGAAGAAAGCATCCCCGCAGGATGGGGACAGCAAAGCCTAATGAAGAGTGTACGCTTATTCTCCCAAGCTGGACCCACAGCCACAGTGTGGGTGCAGTCTCCCCCGGCTTTCCTCCTTTTTCCAGTATGAGATTGCCATGGCCAGGCTAGAGCGGGGGCCCAGGTGGGCAGTGCTACCTTCCCACCTTCCACAGTCATCTAAAGCAAATGCAACCACCCATCCCATCATTACCTTAGTCCTGTAGTTTTGTGTTCCTCAGTTTACTCTCATTTCAACAGCTTGCAAAAGGCAGTACCAGAGAAGCTCGCAAACTCTATTGACATGTTTAGGTAGCAAAAAAAATTTTATTCCAACCTGCAATCATAAAAAAAATTACTAACAAAGCTGTTAAACACATATTGCAGTTTTCATTGCATTCCCCAGACAACTGATCCATGACAGCCCAAAAGGTGGGTTCTGAAGTGTAATGACCCAGGACCTCAGGCAGTGCCAGGAGCAGAAGAAGCTTGTCAGTACCTCATCATTTCTGACATCACTTTTCCTAAGCAGCCCTACTATATAAAAAATATATCTTTCTTTATATATAACTAGCTGTGTTTCAAGGCAGATATTTGTTTCTATGTACAGCCACATGTTCTCTTTTAAATTTTATCCTTGTTTCTGCTGTCTCTTTCCTTCTCTCTAGCTTAAATATTTCCTTTCCAGTATATAAAACCATACTGGATCTGAAGTTTGAGGCTTTCTTTCATACACATACCGTATGTCAACATTTCTCCAGCTACTTATAATATATTTGAGATCATAAATATTTTCATTTTGCAATCCATCAGCAAAATAGGGCATACTGTACTAGCAGAAGCAGTAACTGTAAGTGGCTTTAGTGGCCTGAATCTTCTCATATTATAAATATTTTTTAAAGAAACTTCTGTCCTCCTGCACTCAGCACTGGTGAGGCTGCACCTCAAATACTGTGGGGTCAGCTTGGGGCTCCTCACTACAGGAAAGACATTGAGGTGCTGGAGTGTAGCGTATGAAGGCACGGACCCCAGTTGGCGGTGCAACCAGAATCCTTTATTACAACAAACATGCAGCTTATATAGTACCAAATATCTCCTCTCCCAGACAACACACGCCCCTGCAACCCCCAACCACCAGATGGGCGAATTCCCCTCAATCAGTAGGCTCGTTAGGCGCTGTTTGTGGCTCGTCCCCTGCCAGCGTTTCTGCTGCTTCTGTTCCTTTCTCTGGCCTCACTTCTTCCACAATCCTGTTCACCCACATCTCCCCCTTTTTTGTTTAATATACAGAATAATGCTTGTGTTAATATATCAGGTAATGATTACATGTATATTACACCCTAATGATTACATTCACCCTATACTACTAAAGCTGCTATAAACTATACAACTACTATTAACTTTACTGTTAAACTTATTAATTTCTGTAACTCTCTCATAGAATGTGATTAGCTTACTTCCACGCAAATTCTATGCTATGGCTGGATTCTACATCCACTTCTTTTTCTAACCTCACGCTTTGCAAGGCAAGTACAGTGTGCATTTGAGCATATATGACTTGATTTACGCTTTTATAACACAGGAAAACAAACATGGCAAACATAACAACTATCAACAGAACTACCGGGCCAGTTAACATCAAAACCAACAATACTTTTGTGAACAGAAAAGATTCATTGCTCTGTCGTTTCTGATGGTTGTTCGTGATGCTCGGCTTCTAGATATGGTCGAACATATCGTGCTGGGATCCACTTGGGACCATTTCCTGTGGAAACACAAGCGTATCCTCGCCCCCAGGTTATCAATGGCACAGGGCCTTCCCATTGTCCAGTGGCCATATCATGAATATGGACCATTGGCCATGTTCTGAACATTGGGGAAGCTCCTAAGTGTTGACTTACTCGTGTCATATCACTGTTGTCTCTGTTTAGAAAATTTAAAACAAAAGTGGCTTTCCATAGTCGTTCCTGTGGTGGATCTCCCAGACTCCCCCTTTTTTGTTTAATTAGCAATTGCTTTAGCGTTTGATGGGCACGCTCAACAGTCGCCTGCCCTGTAGGGGAGTGTGGAATTCCAATGATGTGGCAAATGCCCCACTCCTGTAAAAAAAGTTGTGTGGTTTTAGATACATACGCAGGGCCATTGTCTGTCTTGATGGTTTCTGGTATACCCATAGCAGTGACAGCTGCTAGCCAGTGTCGTCGGACATCTCCACTGTTTTCTCCTGTATGTGCAGTGGCGAAGATATAGTTAGAAAAAGTATCAACAGTGACATGTACATACTTTAGGCGGCCAAATTCTCCAAAATGTGTAATATCTGTTTGCCAAATTTGCAGTGGTGAGGTGCCACGTGGGTTAACTCCCAATTGTGGCAATCGGGCTATAGATTGGCATTCAGGGCATGTCAAGATAATATATAATAATATAATAATAATAATAAAATAATATATAAATAATAATAATATTACGTGCTTGGTCAGTGGTTAGCTGAAATTGCTTTTGCAGTGCCTTCCTGTTTTGGTGAAAAAGCTATGTGAGAGCTGCGCTTGTTGAAATAACTGCGGTGTGGCGAGGGCGACTGTGGCTTTATCAGCAGCACGGTTGCCCTCAGCTAGGGGTCCTGGCAGAGAGGTGTGTGACCGTATATGTGTGATATAATAGGGTAATTTACAATAGGAAACATAATGCCATAATTTTTTAAGTTGTGCGAATAATGCCGGGTTGTTGACTTCCTTTAGGAAAGCGCCTTCTATATGCTGAACAATTCCTGTAACATACAAAGAATCAGTTATGATATTGAGAATTACATCAGAAAAAAGCTGAAAAGCACGCGCAACAGCTGCAAGCTCAACAACTTGGGGTGATCCATCAACACATTTTATATCTTGGTTCCAGAGATTGTCGGTGGATCGCCGAAGGACTACTGCCCTGTGTGTTTTCCCAGAACCGTCTGTGAACGCTGTAACTGCATTAGAAAGTGGGGTATGAGAAAGTAAGGTTCAATTAGTCAGGGGTAATTCTTCCAAGGAATTTTAACATACAATGTTTAGGTAAATGGATCAAATTTGACCAGTGTAATCTGCAAGTGCAGTCTGCACACTCAGAGATTCTGCTAACATCCAGTCCAAGTCTTTTTTGTTGGTGGGAATGTAAATGAATTCTGGATCACTAGCTTTTAGAGTCTGAAGTCGGTGACGACCTTTCTGAATCAAGCTGGCAAACATTTCTAATTGTGAAGTTACAGTCTTTGTAAATGCATGAGGCAAAAAGAGCCACTCTAGTATCACAAGTGGGTCTTTTTTTGTTGAATCCCATTGGCTTAGAAGGGCATATGGCTGAAACATATTTTGAATGATGACTAAGTACACTGGAAGTGTTAAACAAAGATGGTGACTTTGACACATCTGTAAAGCCTCCATTACTTGCTGTAGACATCGCAGTCCAGTAGGTGTCAGCTGCCTTTTAGAGTTTAGGTCAGGGTCACCCTTTAATAATTGAAACAGGGGGTGTAGATCTTGTGTGGTGATACCTAGAAAAGGTCTGAGTCAGTTGATGGCTCCTAACAATTTTTGCAGATCGTTCAGAGTCTTTATTTGTATTTGCAACACCAGCTTCAGTGCTTGTGGCTGGATGGTGTGAGTTCTAATTTTCCATCCTAGGTATTTCCAGGGTGGTTCACGTTGGATCTTTTCCTCGGCTATCTGCAAGACTGCTCCTTGGACAGCAAGGCGGACTTGGCAGATGACTGTCTGCAGGTCTTTGTCTTTTTCAGCAGCTAAAAGTATGTCATCCATGTAATGATAAATTATAACGTGAGGGTTTGCATTTCGGACAGGTTGCAAAGCATTTGCTACAGTTAGCTGGCAGACAGTCGGGCTATTTAGCATACCTTGTGGCAACACAGTCCAATGATACCGTCGTGTGGGCTGTTGCTGATTGATAGATGGTACAGAGAACGCAAACCGGGGTGCATCCCTTGGAAGTAGAGGAATAGCAAAAAAAGTCCTTGAGATCAATTATAGCTATTGCC
Organism: Numenius arquata; assembly: GCF_964106895.1. Taxonomy (NCBI): domain Eukaryota; kingdom Metazoa; phylum Chordata; class Aves; order Charadriiformes; family Scolopacidae; genus Numenius; species Numenius arquata. Next base: position 68,386,863 of record NC_133579.1, on the reverse strand, counting down.
CAATTTTGAGGCAGCATAGAAGGTGAAGGAAGACCAGGCTGCAGCGCACCCATAGGCTCAATGACTGCATTTATAGCTCGAAGGTCTTGTAACAATCGCCACTTGCCGTTTTTCTTTGGTATTACAAACACAGGAGTGTTCCAGGGGCTGGTGGTGGGTACAATGTGGCCAGCGGCCAGTTGTTTTTGTACTAAGTCATGCAAATGCAGCAGTTTGTCCTTTTTCAGGGGCCGCTGATCTACCCAAACAGGCTTTTCTGATTTCCATGTCAATGAAAGGGCCTGCTGCTTGTCAATAGCCCCTATTAAAAATTTGTTTTCAGGAGGATTCCCCACTGGCTTAACAAGTTTCGGCCCCATAAAGTACAGGGCACAGGGACAATCTTTTTTAAGATGCCCAGGCTTTCCGCAATTATAGCAGTCTGCCTTTTGAGCAGCCCCCCCAGTGAGGTGTGTTGATAACGCATCAGCTAAGAGACTCCTTTTATGAGTTTCTGTGCCGATATCTTGGCAGGCTTTTGTCATATCAGTGATAGAAGGATTAGCATTCTTAATTGTTCGCAATACTTTACGACAGTCAGTATTAGCATTTTCGAACGCTAATTGTTTTGTAAGAATATCACGAGCTGCTCGACTATCTACTTGTCTCTCTATTGCATTTTGGAGCCAATCAGAGACTTTTCTATAGGGTTCTCCAGGCGCTTGTGTGATAGCAGGGAAGGAAGCTTCTGGAGCGGCTGTGTCAGGCCTTATCGCGCTCGGTACAATTTCTGTTACTTGCTCACAACACCCTCTGTCCATTGGGGCTTGCACATCGGGAGCAGCCCGAGGCCCATCACCGACGAGCTCATTCACACCAGTATGATTTAAATCGCCAGTTAAGTTATCCAGTGCTTTAGTAGCAGTCGCGAGATCACGGTACTCGGTCATGAATACAGCATATTGCGTAGCCGACAAAATCATAAGCAACAACAGTTTCCAACCATGAGGAGTCAGAACATACCCATCCCCAACAGCTGTTAGTAAGTCCATGGTGTATGCTGACTGGAGACCATCATCTTTTACTGATTTCCTCAGTTCTTTAACATGATCCCAACTCAAAGCCTCCCACGCCCCGGGTCGGTTTCCGCGATAAATAACAGGGAACGCCTGCAAAATGCGTCGCCTTTAACTAAGGCTTCTTTTCGACATTTGTCCCACACATTACGACAATGGCTCGAGGGGGTTAGGTCGTTCCCCGCTACCTCTCTCAATTTATCATCACAAAGAAATAGATCAGGTTCTTGGTCTGGGTCGGTCGGCCCAGGATCGCAGGAGTCTCCCGAGAGACTCTCTTCTGCCACACCGCTACTGTCCGCGGGTGGCGGCGGCGGCGCGGAAGGACGCGTTGGGCTCTCCTCAGAGTTTTTTTGTGTCCCTTTGCGGAGCTCTACTAGGGCTTCAGATACCTGCCGCCAAACTGGTAAATGCTTGGCTGCAACCTTATCTGTCCCTGCAGCAGCGTCCCAAAGCTTTGCGCCGATTTGGTCCCACATGTCTTTGTCAAAGGTGCCGGTCTTAGGAAAGTCCGGGACATTTTCTCGTACCCAGTCTGAGAGGGTTACCAAAGACAGGGTAGGCACGGATCGATTCTGAGTTTTTAAAATATAGTGTAGTACTTCGAGATTCATTTGCTGCTCTTTCGGCAGTGTGTTCCCCATGCTTCCCGATCCCTCACCTCTGTCCTGCGGAAGGTGATGAGCCGGCAGTGATATCAGTGAAGTCAGTCCTGGAGGCAATCCCTGCTTCGATCGGGCTACGCTACCGGTAGGGACATCTTAGTCTCGATTCATGCCCCACGTCGGGCGCTATTTGTAGCGTATGAAGGCACGGACCCCGGTTGGCGGTGCAACCAGAATCCTTTATTACAACAAACATGCAGCTTATATAGTACCAAATATCTCCTTTCCCAGACAACACGCCCCTGCAATCCCCAACCGCCAGACGGGCGGAATTCCCCTCAATCAGTAGGCTCGTTAGGCGCTGTTGTGGCTCGTCCCCTGCCAGCGTTTCTGCTGCTTCTGTTCCTTTCTCTGGCCTCGCTTCTTCCACAATCCTGTTCACCCACACTGGAGCATGTCCAAAGAAGGACAATGAAGCTGGTGAGGGGTCTGGAGCACAAATCTTATAAAGAGCGGCAGAGGGAACTGGGGTTGTTTATTCTAGAGCAAAGGAGGCTGAGGGGAGACCTTATCACACTCTACAACTATCTGAGAGGAAGCTATAGCGCTGTGGGGTTCGGTCTCTTTTCCCAAGTCACAAGCGATAGGACAAGAGGAAACGGCCTCAAGTTGTGCCAGGGCAGGTTTAGACTGAATATTAGGAAAAATTTCTTCACCGAAAGGGTTGACAAGCATTGGAACAGGCTCCCCAGGGAAGTGGTTGAGTCACCCTCCCGGGAGGGACTTCAAAGACCCTTAGATGTGGTGCTAAGGGACATGGTTTACTGGTGGACTTGGCAGCGCCAGGCTAACAGCTGGACTCAGTGAGCTTAAAGGTCTTTTCCAACCTAACCAATTCTATGGTTATTTATGTTAGATTTAAGAACACTACTGCTGTACTATGTATATCTGATGTAGTATTTTAATTTATGGATGCAATATATACTTTCTTGTACAGTACTCACAGCGATGCCATGAAGTATTTTAATCACTAGCAGAGTGATCTTCACTCAAGATAATTTTCTCCCTTCTGCAGCTACTTTGCATCAAAAGATTGAGGCGTTAACATAACAATAACTAAATTACAGTTCAAGAAAAAAATTCCTTGGCAAACTCAATCCTGGAGGGTACTGGAAACATCTTCTGAAGCACTGAGTATTTCCAACTTTTATCAAAGTCAATGAGTAATGCAGGTGCTCTGCCGCTTGCATAATTGATCTCTTCCATATTATCAGTTACCAGCTGTTATCTAATACATATTGTATTGTATGAAAAAGAGCTATTTTCAATGTTCATTGTGGTGAGAACCATTAAGGAAATTTACTTGTCAGGCTTCACACATCATTAAATCACTTCTGTATGCAAAAAAAAAAAATAAAAAAAAATAGAAGATACATTAAATTATCCCACCAAAAATTGTTGTATCTGCTTTCCACATTAGCTATCGAAGTAATGTTCACGGTCTTTTCAAGTATCATTATAACATGATTTTGCATTAGGAAACAATGAAAACTGCAACATTACTTCATAAATAACTTCAGCCCCATCGTCAAAGACGCTGAACTACAGTTCTGCTCAAGAAATGGAAAGAAGTTTTCAGCAAGCCAGGGATTACATAGCTAATCTGCTGTGCCTGGTTAGAAACAGCTGTCTGCCTCTCCTCTTCTTTTGTTCTTAATCAGATGAACCACTTTCTCACATTAGATGCACGTGTAACCGAGCAGGCCTGAGTAACCTGTAGCTTTCCCTTTTTTGTTCACAAGAAGGGAGACGTGCACAAGAAACGCACAATACAAGAGCCAAGAGAAGCTGGAGGCTGAGTCCGTGCCCTCCCTCGGCTGCGGCAGTTTGGCACGCCAGCGCAGCTCTTCCTCCCCTGCCACCGCTGGCGGGTGTGCTCCTCCGCCTGGCCCTGGCTCCTACCCAGCCCGCAGTCATTGGCAGCACACACGCCAGAGCAGGCAAGAGCAAAGCACGCATGGGATGCTTCCTTAGAACATCCCTTCTTTAGAGCCTCCAAGCCCTAAAAATCCAACCTGGAAACTCTGCAGGCCCTTTCCTTGGGACAATTCATCACTTGCCCCCCAACCCCGCCCCAGCCTTTAGAGATGCAGCTCAGCACAACAACCACTGCAGCTCACTTGCTTGTGACTTGGAGATGTTCTGGTCAAGCCTTCCTTCTCCCAGCAGCTCTGCACTGGAGCTCCAGGAAGCAAGGAGGGGAGAGCCCCACCTCTCAATTCCCAGCTGGAGCATGCTCCCAGCAGCTCTCACAGGGATCAGGTGCTCAGTGCATCAGCTGGCACTTCCTGGATGGGTTTGATATGTGCTGGTGGCAGCCCAGACAAATTTTCCTCAATAAGTGGGCCCTATCTTCAGAGCTGAACAGGGCAACTGTGTGCACCCCATAGCCCTTACAGAGCACCCACCTATGTATAGCTCCCTTTCCAGGTGCTGGGAAAACCACCTGACTTTGCACCCTTCCAGCGGTAAAGAACACAATTCCCAAAGACCACAACAAGAAGACAAGCAAAAAGAATCCCCCAAATAGTTAATTCTACAATTGCTTGATTTTTAATGAAAGCTCCTGATTTTGAAGGTCCAACTCAGTTATATGATATGCAGCGCAGGTTTCAGACTGTGCTCAGCATCACAGTATCTGAGTGCCTTCTGGCACAGTGTTAAGCAACCTAACTAACATCTGTCATGGCTTTTTTTTCTTCTCCTACTCTGTATCCTTTTTCTACCTCCCTCCTTCCAGGGCAGATGTGTAAAATGTTGAGTGTTTCATTTTGGATATTTTTAAAGGTTAGCATTATATGTGTATGAGTACGGAATGAGACTAGAAAACGAATATAACTTTTTTACATACAGACGTAGAAAATAGAAATATATTCCTTTACACACACACACGCACTCCTTACATACAAACTCAGTTCACAAAATCATAGTGAGGGAGGGCTTTAATGGACAGACCTGAAGGAACATGGTGACTCCTTCCATTGAGGAAAAATCTGAGTAGCACTGCTTTAGGGTGCTTTTGGGAAATGCAGAGGGTGAAGGGACTACTAGAACTAACCCATGTGCATCCAAGAGGATGCAGTATCCTTCCTAAGTGCTGTGCATCAATATCGCATCTGCTAAAGCACTCTCACAGTAGCACCATCATTTTAATACTACCTGCAAATGTCAGGGTGATAACATTACTGTAATTCTTACAATTATTCTCTCCGGTTTCAGAACTTCCCACTCAGCCCTTACTCAAGATGAACTTCCCTTGAAGTTAGTAAGAATATAAGGACTGATGGGGAGGATGAGTTGGGGAAAGGAGGCTTGTAAATTTCAGAATCTGGTGAGCTAATTTATTTAACACTGACATATTTTTATTTTCTTGCTATTTCTTTTTCATTTCTCTATCACTGTTTTGAAAAACAGCAGCAGCCTGCCCGCTTTACGAATCACAAACATCAGAAAAACCAGCCGCTATCCACAGGCTATGTTTCTGCGGTCGTTTTTCCAGGGACTGCACACATTTCCCTTAAGAGATTCTCTTCTTCATACTTGATCTGTTGTCTCCCTGTTGAAAATATCACTGACACCGCTGAGGCTAACAAGGTCAAGTGCTTTGAGATGGAAGCCTTTTGTACTGATGAACAGCTGAAGGGTGCGACATATGTTTTAGGGCCCTAGCAGCTGGCTCAGTGAGAGCCTCTTGGGTCTCTTTTAATGATAAATCCAGGCCCCGCTACTTCATCTCAGCATGGAAATAGCAGCATGTTAACATTCATCCAAACTCTTGTGTCTGTCATTAACTCAGCCCCTTCTACTGTAGTTACATGGCAGAGCACAGCTGACATATCACCTGTCCTCCCACCTCGCGGAACAGTAGGGCAGGTTATGCATCAGTGCAGCATTTAAATGCCATTTGACTGAAAACTACTGATTACTCCACATGTTTTATGTCTCTGTTTTTTTTTAATTTTCCTGAATGCCAGCTGATCACAGTTGTTTCTTCCTCTTGTTATTTTCTGTACTCTAAATATATATATACACACCCATATATATGTAAAGCTTTATATCTGATGCTTACAAATTGTGTCAGTCATACATACAATAAAAATAAAACAAGCATATCTGCAATTGCCTCTGGAGGAACAAATCAGCTCATGGCTGCACAACGTGCCAAAGGTCACAACCTCCCATTGAGCCACCCTCAGAGGAATGAAAGAGAATAACAAATTCAGCAATAAATGCTTTCTTTAGTGAAAAGTTTTGAGGCCACTGGTCAGGAGGGAGGGAATTTTCCCACTTCTTCTCCTCTAACAGTCTTCAGTCCTCAACTTCATCCTTTAACAAGTACTTTGGGATCCTTGAGAGTGAAAGGTGCTATATAAATGAGAGATGTATTAATAAAATCCCCAACTGCAGTTCAGCTGCAAATGGGAGCTCCTCCAGCTCAAGGCTGGAGTAATTCTGCTAGGCAACCACAGATGGTGTGACAGATGATCTCAGCATCCCATCCTTCTATGTTTTTTTTTTGTTTAAATTAAAACAAAAAAAAATTATAAAGCTATCTTGGCATGCTGCAGATTTCAAGGGCCTTAAGTTCATCTTCAGAGCTAGCTTTGGTCCCTTTACTGCTATTCCTTGTCAGAAAGTTTTATACCTGAATCCAGCTGGGGAAAGAATGTGTATGCTAGACATTTGCTTCCACCTTGCCACAAATGGCAGGGGAGGGAGAGAGGTGAATGCCTGGCATAAATGAATCTCTCTTGTTGAGAACAGAAGCAGACTCGTCATCCAAGAAAGAGTTCAACACTTCAGGGGTTTTGGTTCTGTCCCAGCTAGTTGAATATCCAGTCAGCCCATAACAGACTTTGTTTGAGGTGCTGACTCCTTCTAAGCTCTATGAGCACTGATGGCCATATTTGAGTTAATCAATAAACTGCGAGAAGATGAGGACAATTGACACAATGCAGAGACAGGAAGGAAAAATGAAACAGGTACCTTAACACAGTGCAGAGGTAACCTGCTATTAGGTCTGCCAAAGAGAATGTTCTCATTGGAAATTGGCTTTTGACCCCTGTACCACCACCGTGATCTTCGTACTGTACAGTCGTACCAGAATACAAATAATATAATTAATTCAAATCTCTGTGGGTTTAATGGACTGACACTTATAGAGGTTAACTGACCCAGAACACTTCTTTTTTCAGTATTGTGGCCAAAAATAAAAGCTCACCATAGAAGCCTAGAAAATTGCAAAAGTTAGAATTTTGTGCGTAGTTGTAAATGGAGCAGAATGTGATAGCGTGCCATTTGTAATAGAAAACATTTTTTAAATTATTGAACACCTCTTGATAAAAGATAGCATAAAAAATATGCATTTTTAATTTATCAGGACAGAAGAATTACCCTCTAACTCACTCTGAGTTTAGTCACATATAGATTTTGGCTAAGGAAAATTCCCTCTCCCTTGTTGTAAGAAAGATTATACAGGTAGAACATCGACTTAAAATGTTGATTAGTATATGACTTTTCTTGTTGGTCACTGTGCGTCATCCTTAATTCTCTTTAATCTTTCAAACTCTAGATCATTTATTGAGATAATGCCTAAAACAGAATTAAAAATCTCATTCCTAAAAGTAAAAGCAAATTTGTTTGCTTTTAAAAGCCAAGCCTTCAAACATTCTTTTTATGTTGGAAATACTTATTTTCCCCTCTTTTAAACCAGAGAATAAAAATGGTCATGCCAATAAAGTCAATGATGTGACATCAGAACTTGTCCTAAAGTCTTTGAAACTAAAATATAAAAACTTCTTTCAGATCTATTTTTTTTTATGTTTTTAATATCATCAAAGTTTATGCTTCAATTGTGTTCATTGATTTATTAGCACATCTTTATTATCAAAATACTTCACGATGCACAGCATATGCAATTAACTCCATGGAAGAACTTATAAAGAAATTACTTTGT